>NW_023270459.1:8040457-8054980 GCF_011800145.1 Mirounga leonina | reverse complement strand
TTTCTTTCTTTCTTTCTTTCTTTCTTTCTTTCTTTCTTTCTTTCTTTCTTTCTTTCTTTCTTTCTTTTTCTTTCTTCTGTCTTTCTCTTTTTTAATGTTCTCAAAATAGGGCTATGCTGAGGTGGGCCACCAACCTTGCACATAATAGTTTTCTGCTGCTGCCTCTTGAGCTAATCCTCCACTGGAAAATTCAAAAACAATTTGCCTTTGGGGAACATGTGAGGGGTGGTTGGCAGCTTGGGAATTTTCTTTGTGGGGGAAGGTTGCCAAAGGAACAAACCTAATTGATTTCCCACAGCCATGGAAGACCAGACCTTTCTCTGAGGAGGTAATATCACCGCCCAGATAAACCCATGTCCTCTCCTTCCTCCTGTCAATGGGAAGGTGGGGCTCATCCGCTGGTCCTTCTCCTGGAAACAATGTTTCTGGGGCAACTAGGTGCTAAATGAGTTCTAAACCTCCCTCCCTTCCTCCTTCCCTCCCACCCTCCCTTTTCTCTCTTTGCCCTTCCCATCCCTTTTCTGTTTCTTCCCCCCCTCTTTTTTTTTTTTTACCAGAATTCCTTTCTTCCTCCCTTTTTTTTTTTTTAATCACTACTTGTTCTACCATCTGTAATTTCACCCATATCCTTGAAATACAGGAAATGGAAACAGCGGTGCAGTGTATTCCATATTTATGACTTCTCAGTACATTAGAGCATTTACTGACTTTGGAGAGCCCCCATCTGAGCACGGCTCTGCTCCGGGGAAACGCTCTATGTACAAGCCAAAGGAGGACGCTGGGGCAGAGAGGAGCCTCTGAGGTATGCGAAGCATGCTCACAGAGGCTCCCCGTTAGGGCTCTACTTGCTCCTTGTTTTTTAGATTTTTCCCGTCTGCTTCTCTTCTTAACACACACACACACACACACATTTTTGCCCTCAAAGCCACGTATCTGCTGCTCATGCTAGGAGAGTATTATGAATATTCTGAATGAAAATAGAACCCTGGGAGAGAATGCAAGGCACAAAGCCCAGTGTTAGGGCTGGCTTCTCCCATTCTCACCCAGCTTCCCCCTGGATGTACCCCCAGCCCCTCACTTTGAACTCCTTGGCAACTAATTACTGATGACAAAAAAATATAGAAACAATGGAATTCTACTGCTATGGAAAGCACAGGACCACAGACTACCTTTCCATCAAGAAACAGACTGTCATACTAAAGAGTGTACAAGTGTGTGCATGTGTGAGCACATACATGTGCGTGTGTGTGCATGCACACGCACGTGTGTGTGTGTGCGCGTGTGTGTGTAGGTTGGAGCAAAAATGTGCCACCATGACAAAATCAAGGCAAAGTTAAGGAGTCTTTCATCCATTCACACTCCCGTTATTAGAGGTACATTAATCTCCAAAGAGAGACACACATGGGATACACCAAAATATGGCCCTAAGTGCTGAAGGCAAGCCAAAGGACTTGAAAATAATCTGAAGACAGAAATATATAGGCAGCAAACATTTCAAGAGAAGGAGACTTGCCAGCAGGATTGATTTGAATACTCTGCCTGGAGATTTATTTTGCCTTATCGTCATAAAAGGCGAATGCCCCCCTCCTGCAGACAGTGAAAGAGAGGGGAGAAAAACCTTTTTGCCCGTGTGGCAATGGCTATGTCTTAGTAGAGGCTAAAAATGGATGAGAAGTATCGGAGAAATGAACTTCTGTGGTTTAAAAAAAAAAAAAAAACGGTTCAGAATAGATGAGCCAACTCCTTTACATGTTCAAAAGAAAGAGGGAACAATCTTGTGAAATGCTAAGGCAGTGCAAAGTGAATGTTAAATAGTTTTTATCCACCAAAAAAAAAATAGACTTATTCAAATGCATGTCTTGCTTGTCTTTAACTAAAGTGAAATTTCTTAAATCCAGCTGTAGTCATATGGGCGGCGGGGGGCATGGGGGGGCAGCGGAAGCACAGAGCATCTTCCCTGAACCGAGCATCGTGTCATTTTAAAAGCAGAGGCACACGCTATTGATTTTTTTTTTAAATACAAATTTGGCAGATTTCACATGATCCATTACATTTCTCAGGACGGTTAAGATGCAGCTTGCATGATTTATTCAGAATAAGGTCCATTTTTAGCTATATTTAAGTCTCCTATTTGTTATTTAACATGTGTTTAATGTTTTCTGTCCCCGCTGTGCACAGCTGCGAGCTGCTATTTTTTGGCAATTTTTGTGACTGGGAAGTGATTTGTGTCTTTGCGTCTCACCTTTCTATTCTATGGCCTGCTGTTTTGATTTTTTTCCCCCCAAACTTTGAGAAAAAGTTATTCTGTGTCGTGACCTCTGTTTCACTTTGCTGGGCAAACACAAAGGCTTAAAGGACACAAACAACCAGGACGAGCCTCTGATAGGGTTTTTAGAAAGAGGTCGCCGGCAGCTGGGGGAGCACTGACATTTCGGGAAGTTTACATAAAAAAGCGAAGTTCTTCCATCGTGGCCCCTCCTCGGAACGGACTGAAGGCGGCGATTTGGAAGCATGTCTGCTCCCCAGCAAGAATATCTGTCGCGATTTGATGTGATGCTGACACAGCTCTCAAGGACACCTCTGTCACTTGGAGAGGGGACAGGACAGGCCCCTCCCCACCCGGCTGTCTGGGCAAACACACTCCGAAGTTCTGGAGGCAATAGCCCCGCAACATGCTCTAACAAGAACTGCTTTTCTGGAAGAACCATTCACTTCAGAAGGAAGGCACGTGTCACAGTGCTGACTTTTCCCAGCACCACGTCAAAAATGCCACTGCGGCCACCTGGGCGCTTGCCTGGCCCTGCACACCTGCCCGGACACGCGCTGGAAGTCAGCAGTCACCCCGGGGAAGGACGGGGCAGCAGGCTCCCCAGCCTGGTTTGGAAATATCACACAGAAGTCAGAAGTCTGTAAGTGTTTATCTGATCCGGGCAAACACGGCGATGGCATCGGATGACTTGGTGATTTATTTTTCCAAAGCCGAAAGGCTCCTCCTTAATATTGCTTGATATATGCTAACCTCTCCTTTATAGGGTCTGCCGTGGAAAAAGCCATGTTGCTGTGGTTTAATCCTGGGCCTCCTACTTATCTAAAACACACTCTCCGACTGTGCTGTGAAAATTGAATCTTTCCCTCACAATCTTACTGACATGAAAAATATATAATACAGGAAATGATTAATGCAGTTATAAACTATACCTGAGATAAGATTTAAGTATTCATATTTCTATCATGTTAATACAACACGATAAACCCATGAAGCAAACTTGACCGGGATATTTGTTACTCTGTCCAGCGTTCAATTATTCTTTGTCCAAATACAATTTAGGGGCTTGCTGTAATGCAGTCACTTGGTGTAACACATCATGTGCTTCTTGGAGATAATAAGCCGCCTCGATGGTCAGCCTTGGAGACCCCGCTCCATAAAAGGCCCTACCCAACCCAGGGAAATGTGCAGACGGAGAACACGCGCCTTGCACCCAGGACGGTGCCCCGGAGGAGATCATTTGCGCCACAATGCCAAGCTCATTGTATTCACTGTCTCTCCTTTGTGTCAGAAAGTCTCCCGTTAAAGGAAAACTTATTTGCCATACTCCAAAAGAAAGCTTGACAATGAGCATAACTGCTTAAAAGCTGCCTTCCCCTAACACCGGAGATCGCGTTTTATCTGTGACTACAGAGAAGCCATTTCTTTGTTGGCTCTAAATGGCCCCCGTTTCTCCGTTGTGCAAATTGCTCACACACGCCAATGTGCCGCTTACCACCCACCTCATTATTTTTATACTTCGATGATGTCGATTTTGATTTTCAAATGCCAGCCATTTATAGCTCATTCTAACACACACACACACAATTAAGTGATTTGAGATCTCTGCCATTAGCCGGGCTTTGCGGGGCCTGGCGCTAAGTCGAAGAAAGGCAGGAGAGTGCGCTGGTCACACACCTGGGTTTGGCGTCCTCAGATCTGTCCCTGATTGGCCACGAGACCCTGAACAAGTGACTTTAACTCTGTAAGTCTCGGTTCCCTGCCGAAGACAGGATAATGTTTTCTACCCCTTAGGGATGATAAGCAAGCACTAACAGAAGGTGGCATACAGTAAGATCTCAACGATATTCGGGACGACCTACCGGGTCGCCATGATTTCCTGACTTCTCGGGACAGTGGGGGAGTTGACGCCGGGGGGCAGGCTTGTTGTCAGTAGCCCCCTGCTCAAAGCTTGGCAGCAGCACTCAGCTCTACACCTCGTGCAGGGGCTCCAGCACCTGCTGCTGCATTGAGAGGTCCTACCACCCTCGGGGTTCTGACCTCAGTGCCTGGCAGGAGATGGCCTCTAACATCTCTGAAGGCAGGCACAGGCAGGCAACCCTCTGTAGGAGGCCCACTCAGTACCTGGCATGAGCTGGGGCTTGGTGTGGACTTGAAGTCAAAGGTGTAGGGTGTTGGGAATGCAGATGGGTATGATGCAGTGTATACAGCTCTCCTTGGAGTGTCTGCACATGGATCCTAGGAGCTACTTTTGATTATGACCTGACTGTAACAAAGCCACATCCTCAAGGGCCAACAGAGAGCTCAAGTGAGTGACACTCAGTGTTCCCCAAGAGGGCAGAGTCCATCCCATGAGGATGGAGAAACTGGGATTTCCCAAGTCTCTGCCCAGAGTCCAGCCCTCTGGGGTGGGAGGTGGGGAATCCAACCCTGAGATTTGCCATGCACTAGACAAGTTGTAATAAGGAAGGGACCTCTGTGCTCTTTGGGGCCAAGATGAGATGGACTATTGGACTGGCTCCTGGTAGCCAGAGAAAAGCAAAATGGCAACCAGAGTCCCCTGGTCTCGGGGCGGATGATACCTGAGGAAGGAAGTCAGGAAGGCTATTTGCCAAATTAAACCAGTCCCTTGAGGCTGAACTGCAATCACCTTACGGTGGGGGTCTGAGGGGCCTTCATCCCCCTACTCTATAGAAATTGATGTATTCATACTTATCTTGTAGAGCTTACTGAAATCAGGTATTTCTACAACTGCTTTTCTGAAACAGAACAGCTTTATGCACACTGCCTGGATCATGATGGATGCTCAATAAATAGTAGCTTCCATCAGAATAAAATGTCTTTCCTGTAATCGTAGGATCAGAAATTTGTTCTTTGGAAATAATGTTCTTGGTATGATCTTTGATTGCTTCATCTCCCTGGACTTCCCCTACCTGCTGCCTGATTCTGAAGCCCCTTTAACAAGGAGAGGTATGTTTTAAGGTGAGATATTTAAAAGTGATATTAAGTTCAAAAGGGTTTATTCACCAGAACAGAGATCAGATTTTTTTTTTCCTAAGAATGTTTTTAGCCAGGGAAAGAGGCAGCCGATAAATCCCACGAAACTGCCTTATGCAGGGTACCAGTAAATATTTGCTTAATGAGTGACTAAATGAAGATAAGGGGAGGATCTGGATGTCTTGTGAGGAGGGGCACCATGGATCCTGAAAAAGATCTCTTCAGAGACACTTACTTTCCCCTCCATCTCCAACAAGCAATGGGGTGCTAGGCATAGAGGAGGTGCTCGGGGGATGTCTGTTAGACTGAACTGAGGAAGAGGGGTCCAGCATGAACAAGTCTACTGCATTGGCTTCAAAAATCGACACAGGTCTTGACATCAGCTGGTCCTTGGCCACGTGGGTCTGGCTTCACTAATTGGCCATAATGTTGCCCCTGCTCTCTTCTGGTCCCAATTCCTTTGACACTATGTGTCTTGGTGTCCAGGCCCCCCTTGTATTGTATTCACTGGGCCCTGTGACTCATTGTGTCCTCTCTTCGGGCCTCTAGTCAACGGCTCCTGACATCCATAGTCACCATGGTAACTGCATGGACATGGCTGGGACCACTCTCCAAAGGCCATCTGAACAGAATCTCTCCTCTTCCTCATTTTTATAGCAAACCATCAACCCAATGGAAAGAAGGCTACAGGCGTCAGAACATCTTAGCAAATAACATAGATACAAAAATGTCTTGTTACCCAACCATTCCGGCTTGCCCAGGACGGTCCCAGATTAACACTGGAAGTCCCCATTTCCCAGAAAACTCCTCAGTCCTACTTACACCAGGGTGGATGGTCACCCGACCCACCAATACCACTTCTAGCACTTTGCGCTAAGAAAATAATCATAGATGTGTGTTAAGATTTGGCCACCGAGATTTTGCCAGAGCATTAGTTCTAATACTGAAACATTGCAAATGAGCTAAGCACCCAACAATAAGGAAGCAGCTAAGAAGTGTCATTTGTTTACACACAGTAGGCTGGTCGCGGCTGCCATGACCGAGAATGTGCTAGAGTGACATGGGGCGACTTGGGGGAGGAGAAGGGGGATGTGTAATGCATAAGCATATAGAATGCAGATTTATGTAAATACACACATTCTACATAGGTAAACTATGCATCGTACTTAGGGCTCTAAGCCAGTTAAATCCTGGCTTCACTACTTACTCCCTAAGGAATACGGGCTAAATTACTTGCCTCTACCATGCCTTGGTTTCATCACGGATAATACGACAGTACCTACCTTGTCAGACAGGAGTGAAGATCTCATTAGTTAATACAGGGTAAAACACTTGGAACAAAGAATGGCACATGGTAGGCACCTAATGAAATGATTGCCGGTGGCGGTGGTGGCTGCCGAGGCGGTGGTGGAGGATGAGGAAGAAGTGCTCAGTGAGCCTGAGCAATACGCAGGCTCCAGGCCAAGCCCTCGTGATTTTGCTCATGTCATCCTCATAGAGTCTCCATAAATGGGTGTCGACAGCTGCCAAAGGCCCTGGGCCGGCAAGGGGCGAGCCAGGATCCAAACACGAGTCCTCCGACTCATGTCTTAAGAGCAACTGGCTGACTCTCGGGGAGTACCGTGGGGCACTGTTGTCATTATCCATGCCTAGGCAAACCTAGCTCCATAGGGTGGAAGTGTACCTGTTTGTCCACATCTTACCTCTGCTGAGAGTCATTAGCCTTGAGGCAGCGTTGCAAAGAGAATGCTAACTTAAATTTGGACTCCTGTTGCCCATTGAAATGTCTTTAGGAAGATGGTGCCATGATTAAGGATAAAACCAATATGTTAATGTGGACAAAGAAGACTGAGGGTCACACGCCTGACAATGCAATTAACAGTGGTGGAAACCGCCAGGTCCCTAGTGATAGGCAAAGGCATTTCATGGTTGCAAGAAGTCCCATTGTCTAATGCAGGAATGACTTTCTCAGCACTAAACATCTATCTGCTGAAAGCTTCCAGTGACTTTCAAGAGAAGACCCTTGCCTTCAAAGAATGCATGTCTGAATTCAGGGGGAAAAAGTTTAAAAGTTCCAACAAGTAGGAAATGCAGACGAAACCCTATTAACTGTTGCTGTGCTTCAGATATAAACAGTCAGTCATAAAAGTGTTCGAAGATATCAGAATCAAGACTGCCAATGTGGGTTTTGAAAAAGGAGCATTCCCATGAAGCTGGGCATTACCACTCAGGGCCAAGAGAAATTGAACATGAAGAAAGCGTAGATTCAAACTTTGATAACTTTAGTTGCTATCTAGAAGAATAAGCCAGAATGAAATTGAATGGCTAAACAAAAATTTCATTGTTGAATGAAAAACATCTTTCTGTTCATTTACTATATTGCCACCCCCTCTCTAAACAAAGAAGATCTGCTATTTCTTATGACCGGTGGTGTCACTGATTTTAGAAGATGTGTGTGGGGGTGTGTGTGTGTATGAAGTATTACACTACATTATATTGTACATTTGTTAATTACATATATTATATTATCTCCTACCACATATATATGTGTGTTTTTATATATATATATAGTTATAAAACCTTTATATCAAAGGTTTTATTACAAAAAAATAATTATATTTGGGTAGGGGGTTATAGATGCCTGCAAATTTTTCCTTGTCTCTTCCATTTGAATTTTCTACATTATCCACAACGACAATGCCTTATTTTAAAATAATGAGAGAACTCACACAGAGGAATGTGAAAATACCTGGAGCCAAACCTATATGGCCCAAAGCCGTCTGCTTTCTAGTTTTTATGCTGAGCCCACCTTGCACGCTCACAAAACACAGTTCCTGTTACATGCGTGCAGTAACGTTGTAACGTCTCATCAGCCCTGCAGCTGAAGGCCCATCCCTGGCCATTGGGCTGTCAGGGAGTGAGATGGGTTCTTCTAAATTCCGGGGGACGGGCTACCTATTGAGCCGTAGGTAGCGCCTGCATTTTGTTACCCATGGTGACAGCCGCCAGTGTGTGAGTGAATGTGAAATGTCAAGTTCTCTGGCACCATTCCTGGAAGAATCTGTAATTTACTGGCTCCGTCATGTCACTCTCTGAAGTATTGCCTGGGAGACAGGCTATGACCCACCTGGGATCTTGGTGGAGTTTCCTTTGCAGTCCTCTGAAGGCCACTTTCCCATCCGGGTACTTTGGCAGGGACCTTCCCACCCATTTTCTCTTGCTTCAGATTCCTCCTGGGAACGTGGAAGGGGTCTCTGGCCCCTTCCTGCCTTTTTATGCCTGTATTTCTGGGTGAAATCCCATGAAGGCACGAAGTGTGGAGCTGGAGTTGCTGTTCGCCCTGTCCTATCTTAAACCATGATGAAGTGGCAGAAGCCTTCATCGATCAGGAAGAAAGGGACAACTGGGGGTTGGCAGGAGTAAGCAGAGCTGACTCCAAAAAGGCTTTGGAGGACTCACAGAGAGGGTGCCTGCCAGTTCTTTTTTAGTTTTTATTTTTTAATACCAATTTGGTCAACTGAGCTGACCTAAGGCAGTGTGTCAGTTACTTTTTTTTTAATTGCTGCAAATGAAATGCATCATTAAATGTCATAAATTAAAAACTGGCACTGGATGATCTCATACATTGGATCAAACAAAACAAGTCACCCCAAAACATGCGGAAAGCAACAGATCCTTTCATAGATGAGTATCTCAGACCTCTTGCTGAGGATGCCTGCAAACCACCAGGGCTGGGAACAGTCCTTCATCCCCACACCTGTGTGTTCCGGACTCCGAGGAGGGCAGGTGGCAAACCCACGTGACTCCCATACAGAGTCACCCCGGGGCAGACGCGAATGACTGGTCCACTTGGTCAAACAACTGGACGACGAAACGGCCTGAGAACAGAAGGTAGAGGTGGTGGTGCGTTAAGTGGTGAATCTAGAGTCTAACCACCAGTCTGTCCCCGTGTGCCCGATACGAATTAGTGTAGTTCCATTCTGAATAACTGACTCAACCACTATTTAGTAGAATCTGAATCATTGTCAGCCCCAGTCCCTCTCTTAAATACCAACTCAGGCTTCTGGGAGATGAGTGTCCTGGGTGCTCTGTCAATGCTTTGGTCAACATGGTCATGACCAAACTCATTGACTTCTGCCTGGTTGATGGGAGAGAGGAGCTAGGGCATCTTCCCTGAGCTCTCCCTTTCACCATGCACCCCAAAACTAGGAAACTGCAAGTCCACAGAGCCACTCCTGGCACCCAAAGGGCCTTTGGTAGCCCTGTCTCTAATTTATCCCATCTCCAATCGGCCCTCCATGCCACGAGCAGAGAGGTCTTTTTTTTTTTTTAAAGATTTAATTTATTTATTTGCCACACAGAGAGAGAGAGAGAGGAATCACAAGTAGGCAGAGTGGCAGGGAACGGCAGAGGGAGAAGCAGGCTCCCCGCTGAACAAGGAGCCCAATGTGGGACCCTGGACCCTGGGATCATGACCTGAGCCGAAGGCAGACGCTTAACGACTGTCACCCAGGTGCCCCGCAGAGAGGTCTTTCTAAACATGGGCTCACATATGGCACCCTCTTCCTTGGAAAGCCTTGCTAACTCTCCACTGGCTATACTATGGGTCCCAAACATTTTAACGTGCCCTTCCAGGACTTTCCCTGATACTCTGACCTGGTAGCGTTCAGTCCCTGACGTTATGGCATTCCTCCACAGACCTGACGCTCCAGCCATGAGAGAAAACTCGCCCTTGGAGGAGCTGTGCTCACTGAACTTGAGGGGCCCACCCGGGCAAAGGCATACAGGAGGGTGAAGTGCCGTTCTCTGCTATTGCTGTTCACTCGTCATGGTTTCGTTCTTTCAAGACTCAGCTGCCCGTGAGCAGCCCACATCCGTGCCGTCTCAGCCCAGCGACCGCTGCCCTGCAGGGGGACCCTCCTCCGCAGCTGGTGTTCTCTTGGTTAGTGACCTGGCGAGACTGAGCTCCTTGAGGGTAGGAACCATTTCAACTTACTTTGCATCTTGTCATCATCCAGCAGGCAAATCCTGGAGACTCAAGAAATGTTCCTTGAAATCACAAAATCCGAAGCGATTTTTTCGGGGCAACATAGACAGGAAAAAGTTACAATGCCCCAGACCTTTGCCAGGTAATCCAGGCCATCTTCTGAAATGAAAGCAAAGGGCCCGGCTCTTCTCCTCCCTTCCCTCACTTGCTCACCTGGGCCCAGACTGGCTGCCGTAAACCCTAAGTCTCGGCAAAAGCTGGAAGCTGTCAGTCTGTGGCTCTGTCAATCACATCCCTTTCACAAAGGCTCAAATTCATTAGGAGGGTAAAAAAGCCTTTAAGAAAATGTTGTCAGAACGAATCAATCCATTTAAACATCTAGAAGTAAAATACATGTCAGTCTTCACGGTGAGGTTTTCATAATGCATGGTGTCCCCTCCTGGTGTTGAGCAGGAGCCCCCGGGGGCATGAATGAGGCTGTGCTGCTGGGACTTGGTTGCTCCTGGGGTCCCAGGGAGGGGCAGGGGAGGAAGCCACCAGCCCAGGAGCCAGGAGGTGCTGAGGCTGCATAAGAATGGCCTGGGTCCCTTCCTAGCTGTTGCATGTCTCACATTCATAGAAAGAAATGCCGTGGGTCCAGGCTCTTCATCAGTTATGGGGCCGGAAAATGGTCACTCGGGCTTGTTTTCTGGCTGTTATTGGAGTTTCCACCATGAACTCTTCTTCACAAGAAGACGGACAGGAAGAAAGGAAAGAAGGATGGGAGGAAGAAAGGAAGAAGAGGAGACAGGCACTGTCATCATTTGCATTTTGGGGACATTTGGGGCCTTCCCAGCACATCGGTGTCACTTGATCTTCTGGAAGTCCTCCAGGCTATTTACTATTATCATCATTTCGCTGTTCAGGATGTTAGCTAACTTGCTTAAAGACGAGCATCTAGGCAAAAGTCCTCCTTGGAAACCCACTCTTTGATCCCATTTTTCAAAAAGGCAAAAAGGAAGGAATAAAGATAATGAAACACGAAGGAAGCACTTTCTTTAGCATATGGTGTCTTTCCAGGTGGGACGGGACAGAACAGAGCACCTTTGAAGGCAAGTTTGGGGTGAGAGGCATGGAGGCTCGGGGAGAAGATGAGCCTGGAGAGGGTGGTTGGGCAGATGGACGCTAGTGGTCAGTGGATTCAGCCAACGCTCTTCTAGCCCAGCTCCATGGCCAGGGAAGCTACAGAATGGCGTCTTGTGGGTGAAAGCTAATTAATGAATCCAAGACCAAATTATAGATTGACTTAAAGGACCATTTCTTAAAACTTCAGAATAAAATGCAACCAATGGAGTGAAAACCCGTAGGTGGTTTCTTCTCCTGTCCGTCTCTTGGAGACTTAAATCTTTACATGTTAGCAAAGCAGACAGATGCTTACACAGGGAAATTTCATTTAAAAAGTACCCTGATCTGTTTCTCTCGCAGTGGATTCCCTTACACATCATCCCCCACCGCCCCCCGTCAGCCAGAAATTTGAGTACTGGAATTGACTTTGGTCTAGGATTTTACTTTTGTGCACATGCAAACACCTGGTGCAAAAAATTACACATAAGTATCAGTGAGTTTCTGAAATTAAGAAAGTAGGCTTGTATAAAGGAGTATTAAACATAAAATGGAAGGGAAGGAAGAGACAAGGGCATCAAAGAGCTCAAGAAGTGGGAACTGGGAGAGCCAAAGTTTTTTAAAAATTAAATTACTTTCTTTGTAGCATATCACGAGACATTCCAATATGGCGTCCAGGCCAATTGTCTTCAGGGACCAACATGTAGAGACATGTCCACAGAGTGACCGGGAAGGCCTGGACATGTCCTCCTGGCCGATCATGCTGCCATCTCCAGGATGGTGCCCCCTCCTGCTGACACTGCTGGGGTGTCCAAGAGGTCCCAAGCCTTTGCGGTTGTGAGAGCCCCTCTTTGGAGCTCATGAGGATGTGGCAGAGCATCTGCTTGTTTGGGGAATTGGGTGGGGGTGGTAGCAGAGACTGTCCATGATATTTAAATTTACAATTAAAGTGAATTAAAATTATTTTAATCATTCATTTATTCATTCATTTTTTTATTCGTTGATTTTTTAAATCATCATAATAGGTAAAAATCCCATCGTTTGTCTTGTATGGATTTTTTTAATACATTTTTTTTTTAAAGATTTTATTTATTTGACAGAGAGAGACACAGCAAGAGAGGGAACATAAGCAGGGGGAGTGGGAGAGGGAGAAGCAGGCTTCCCGCGGAGCAGGGAGCCCGATGCGGGGCTCGATCCCAGGACCCTAGGATCATGACCTGAGCTGAAGGCAGACGCTTAACAACTGAGCCACCCAGGCACCCTTTAATACATTTTTTTAAGACTTTTTTTTTTCATTCATTTGAGAGACAGAGAAAGACAGAGAGAGCTCAAGTAATGGGAGAGGCAGAGGGAGAGGGAGAAGCAGACTCCCCGCCGAGCCGGAAGCCTGACGTGGGGCTCGATCCCAAGACCTGGAGATCATGACCCGAGCCTAAGGCAGACGCCTAACCATCTGAGCCACCCAGGTGCCCCTGTCCTGTGTATTAATACACATGCACAGATGTGCATGCACACACACAGATTACATTTGTATGGTACCTGATTCTTTTCTAAGCATCCTGCAGGCTCGGAATTAAAAAGGAACTTGAAGTTCTATAGTAACATTCTTCAAACCATATATAAAGAGAAAGGTTCCTGCCACCTAGTGTCTACTTGATCACTTCTAATAATGGAGAACTCACTACTTAGTACCTGTTTCCTATTTAGGCTGTTGACGGTGTTTTTTATTCTGTTTTGTTTTTGTATTTGTGTTTGTTTTCTTAACATAAAGATGAATTTTCTGTTTGTTCATAAAAACATTTAGTGAATTCTCGTGACATTCCAGGTGCTAGACTAAACCCTCTGACATATTATTTCTTTCAATTACATCAATAGTCCTGTGGGATAGGGATTATATTATGCATGAAGAAACTGGGGCTCAGAGAGACCGTTTGCTAAAGACCCCACTGTTAGTAGTCAGGTTGGGATTTTATCCTAAGTCTGCTGACTTCCAAATTCTCTCTCTTGAACATAAGCTTGTGCTTCTACCCATTCATCATAGGTCAATGTTAATTTCTCTTCCCATGTGTATTAGTCAGGCTTCTCCAGAGAAATAGAACCAATAGAAAAAAAAATACATATATATATATATATATATATAAAGATTTACTATGGGATTTGTCTCACATGGTTATAGAGTCTTCTGTCTATAAGCTGGAGAACCAGGAAAATCCATAGTATAATTCAGTTTGAGTCTGAAGGTCTGAGGAATCAGAGGACCAATGATGTAAGTCCTGGTCTGAGTCCGAAAGCCTGAGAAAGAAGCATCAATGTCCAAGGGCAAGAGAAGATGGTTGTCCCAGCTCAGAGAGCAAATTCGCCCTTCCTCTGCTTTTTTGTTCTATTCTCACGCTCAGTGGATTGGATGATGCCCACCCATGTTGGGGAAGGCAATCTGCCTTACTCAGTCTACTGGTTCAGATGGTAGTTTCTTTCAGGGACACCCTCACAGACTCTCAGAAAGAATGTTCTACCAGCTCTCTGGACACCCCTTAACCCAGTCAAGTTGACATAAAATTAACCATCACACCCTAGAAGCCCGGTAGGAAGATGTGCCCAGCTCCCCCACCCCTGCTTCTGCTCCACCTCCAGCCTTCCCTAGAGCCTCATCTTTTCCAGGCTATATACTGCATTCCCAAAACCCAGCCACCTTTTCTTAAATGCACTATAAGTGACTTGTAGCCCTCTGTGAACGTTTAAGTTCACGGTTTAAGTAAACAAACACCATTTGTGCATTTTCTGTAGTGGTTACCTCCTGCCTCCACTGTCCTCAGAAGCAGCAGAGGAATTTTCCCAGAGGCCAGAGGTGCGGCCCTCAGACAACAACACCCCATCTTAGAGCCCAGTGGGAGTGACCTCTGCCCACTGGGCCTGGGCATGGTCTTTGGCACATACATTTCATCCAGCAAATATCCTCCTGTGCCTGTTCTCTCTTGCCAACTGGATCCCGAATTCCTTAAGGGAAGCTTCATTCATCTTTGTTCTAGCAACACCTTTTATGGCTTGGGTACACAGCTGAAGCTTGACAGCTCTTTGTGGAAGCAAGGAAAGAAAGGAGGAAGGAAGGAAGGAAGGAAGGAAGGAAGGAAGGAAGGAAGGAAGGAAGGAAGGAAGGAAGGAAGGAAGGAAGGAA
>NW_023270459.1:8002197-8040447 GCF_011800145.1 Mirounga leonina | reverse complement strand
GAAGGAAGGAAGGAAGGAAGGAAGGAAGGAAGGAAGGAAGGAAGGAAAGGACTCAATTAGGGACAAAAATCATATAAGCTATATGAAAGGAAAACCATTCATATAACTGAAGTTACTTCCTTTGAGGGACAAATAAAAGGATTTGGGATGTAATTATGGGTGATTATAGAGATAGCATAGTGATATTCTTGGTTTCTACCATTTAGGAATGACCTAAGTTCGTGGTAGAGAAGCAGTAAATAAAAGGTCCAAAGCACAGTATTTGTTTTCATTGTTCTTAAAATCTGAATCAGTTGCCAGGAATTTTTTTAAAAATTAAGTAAAAAGTTGAATTTCCAACTTCCTTTGAAGTCACTAGAAGATCTCTGGCCAACCGTTTCTTCCTGGCAAGAGCTAGTCGGGGGGCGCCTGGGTGGCTCAGTTGGTTAAGCGACTGCCTTCAGCTCAGGTCATGATCCTGGAGTCCCTGGATCGAGTCCCGCATCGGGCTCCCTGCTCGGCAGGGAGTCTGCTTCTCCCTCTGACCCTCCTCCCTCTCATGCTCTCTGTCTCTCATTCTCTCTCTCAAATAAATAAATAAAATCTTTAAAAAAAAAAAAAAAAGAGCTAGTCGGAGCTGAGTAGCAACTACGGCTTTACAAGCGGTCCCCAACCACGTGGAGGTAGAGCCCAGCTGCCCCACGCTCTGTGTAGCTCCTGGCTGCTCACGAGGGGTCTGCATTCATGGCTCCTCTCTCTAGTCCATATGCACCTTTTAACGCCCAGCAAGAATGAAACCATTGATTCATTCATTCGCTTTGGCCCATGGGTCCTTGGACGAAGGCCCCAGCTCGGAAGCCCCTCGATCCCGCTTCTTGTCCTCGGGGGGCCTGGGACTCAGCAGCAAAGATCAGCCACACGGCAGTAAGCGAAATCATGCCAAATGACAGGGCCGTCCCCCTCTGTGTCTTGGTTCCATTTTCGAATGTTTATTTTTCAGGTGGGAGTTTTTAATTTTTCATAAATCATATCACATCGAGTTTTGCTTGGAGAATTGTTGAGGTTTTTTGAAGATGAGCTCCAAGGTGAAGCCAAACGACAACAACAATGACCACAGCGCCATGATCCTCAGGCTCCCGGTCCCCTCAAGGCCCTTGCCCTGGTCAGTGTCTTCCGCATGTGTAGACGAAACTCTCCCGGGTTGTCTACACGCCTCCATCCCTCACCTGCCGAACCCTGCGAGGAGCTGGGAGGACCAGTGTTTAGGGAACCCAGAGTAGGGTGTAGCTCCGGTAGCAAGTGTGTGACTACACCCCCATAACATGGTCTTCCCGGTGAAACTCCAGGGGTCAGGAGGCGGGAGAACCCACAGCCCCTTGGCCTGGAACGCGTCCCTGAGCCTCAGCTCTGGAGACAGGCAGGTGCTCTCCGGGGCTCTTCCCAGGGCCGGTGGTGAGTGGGTGCCATACACCTCAGATGGCCAAGCCCACCAGTGTTTTTCACCGCATGCCGCTGAACTGCTCCCGAGACGATTTCTTGGAGCTTCCTTCTCTCCTCCGTTGAGCAGAGGGGGTAAGTCAGGGAAAGCTTTTTTGTGGTTGCTGCGTTTCCAAATGTTCCTCTGTGATTGACAGCTCTGCATTCAGCTTCCCATTATGGCACCTGCAGATAATGAGATATCTTGAAACCGGAATTTCCAGCGCCTGAGACTGCCAGGAATATTATCATCCATGTTCTAGCAAGCCATTCCTGCTGCACACATGACCTCTACAAATTTGAAATGTCAAAACACAGCCAGGAGCTGAAACCAAGGCCACTCCAGTCCAAGTGGCTATTGGCTCTTGAATGTCCAGGAAGGAGTCCTTTATCTCGGGAGAATTATGGATTACCAGAAAATAGTGATCTTTTCATTAACCTATATGTATTTCGAATGTAGATAATGTCTGTCTTTTATCATTCTCATAGCCTGTGTGTGGGGAGACAGAGGGATGGAGGGCTCAGCATTTCCCCAGTGAATCCGGACCTGTTTGGGGACCAAGTCAGCATTGAACCTCTTTGTCCTCGGTGGCAATTTGGGCCCTCAATTTTGTAGCTATTATAACCATTTAGATCTTATTATGTTATCAGAGAGGCGAAAGGTGGAGGACACTTGATTCTAGAATTTGAATTTTGATCTTCTGCGGGTCTCCTCTCTTCTATTTCATTTCCACCTGGGCTACAGGCTTCAAGCTCTTAGTGCTAGCTAGTTATGAACTCACCTGTCAACTCGGTTGAGCTCGTAGTCTGTGCCCTTCACTATATTGGGTGCTTGACGTAAAGGTAAATTAGACACTCCAGGAATTTGCAGTGTACAGAGGAAAATACCAGGCTAAGAGTTTCATTATCTTCATGAATATGGGGAAGCAAAACACGGGATGCCTAACCAGGGGATTAAGGTAGGAGAAGGATATTCAGAGAGCAAGCTCTCTTGAGTGGGGCCTCAGTGGATGAGCAGGACGGCTCGCCAGGCTTGAACTAAAATGGGAGTAAGGTCATGGATGGGCAGGTTTTACATCCAGATGGACCTACATGAACAAAGGCCCTCCTATGAAATTCTTAGACCAAATGGAGCTGGGTCCTGTCCCCCAACACCTGAGGACTGGGACAACCAGAGGGACAGCTTCTTCTACCTTTGTCCTCTTTCCAGATCATTAATGAGCCAGGCTCCCCAAGTCTTAATCTGTGCTGGAGCTGACCCCATGCCTGGGTTCTAAGGACAGACATGTGAGCTGGTTCCCGCCATTTAATTTTTTTTTCTAATTGATATATAACTGACATAGAACACTGTATTGGCTTCAGGGGTAAGCATGATGATTTGATATTTGTATCTGTTGTGGAATGGTCATGGTAACATGTCTGGTTAACACCCACTTTTGAGAGCACTTCATCCCCCGGTCATAGTGATTGGTTTGGGCCAATGAGAATCAGCCCTGTGATTTGGGGGCTGGTGCTTTCGTGAACAAGGCACACTATTTCCACTGGGATTTCTAAGCAGACAAAAATATAACCTTGGCACTGCTGGAGGTCATCTTGGCACTGCGGGGAGAGAGCCTGCCTATGGATGATGTTAACAGGGAGGGACAAGGAGGAGAGGGATAGAGAAAGGCCAGGTGATAATAGCATCACTCGACACCCAATTTCAGCTATGTCTGAAGCCAATGCCCCTACTCCAAATTTCACACTGGGAGGTGATATGTTTTTATTTATCTGTTAGCTCAAACAAGTTTGAGCTGAACTTCTGTGTCTTGAAACCCAAAGCAGCATGATTTATATAATGGCAAACATTGGTATAGCTATTCCAAACACTGTTCATGCCATAGTGATTTTTGAGGGTGACCCACCCACCGGTCCCTTGATCAGATGACAGGACAGTGGGTGGGAATCCTGCCCCCACAGTGAAGGCTACACCTGCACCTTGTTCTAGGCACCTTACCAACTCTCTCCTTATACGGTGTCTCTCGAAGGCCTCAGACACCAGTCAACAGGGGCAAAGACACTCCCACCACCCCTGTGGTGTGGCTCTGCCCACAGAGAAGGCCCTCTAGGAGACCAACCGATGGCTACCAAAGCAGAAAACTCAAGTGAAGCTACATGACTGAAGACATCGCTCCTGAAAGGTTCAGGATCTCACCGATGCTCCTGCCGAACCCCAGTCCCTACAGACGTGTCAGTGTGGGATGATCCAAAAGGTGGAGCCCGCTCTAGGTACGAGCCCAGCAGTGAGGAGGACCTACTCCAGGAAGGCTCTAGACTCTAGCCCAGGGTCTGGGACCTCTTCCTACTCCCTCTTGGGGGCTTTGTCTCCACGAGGAAGTGGACAGCGGCCCTTCTGCTGGCCCGGAAGGCAGAGATGTCTGAGTGCCCTCCTCCTGGGGGCCAGGATAGCAGGCCTTTCCTCGGCACAGGAGGCAAATCCATCCCAGAGGGGTTTTATTCTACCAGGCCAAGAAGATTCAGAGTCGACCAGCAAGGGTGTACCTACCATATTCCGTTCCTCACCCTCACCCGACAGCCAAATGCCTCTTGACCAATACAATGGTCAACAGCTGTATAAGATCAGAGAATAGTGTCCTGTACATCAGAAACCCAATGCCCCCCCCACCCCGCCCACACATAGATAGGCACACACACACACCACTTTTCGAAGACACAGAAGCATCCACCAGGGAAAATTCACTCAACTCGGCAGCCGGGTCAGCCGGACCTAACAATGGAGGCACGTAGCCCCCGTTGAATAATTGCCATTGCCCTGGGATCCCTGGGAAGGTTTTTCTTTCTTTTTTTTTTTTTCTTCTCCTTTTATCTTTCCCTCTGAGCAGCATCTGAGGACAAAGAGGAACTTGCAGTACCCTAAACGGGCCTCATAGGGTAAAATTAGAACTATCTCTGGAAAGGTACACAAATGGGTTCCCATACAGAACAAATCATCTACTGTCAGCTGCCTTCCCCCCTGCTCAGATATCTGGAGGGCCCTGGGCAGCCCACGCCAGGATGGGGGGCGAGGGGCCCCCCTCCCCGGAGCCGGTCCAGCTGGGCCCAGGATGGCAGGCAAGAGGCAGACGGGCAGGGCTCAGGGAGAGAAAATGGCCGCCCTGTCGCCAGGCCTTTCTGTGTGGCCCTGTCAGGGAGGAGCTGGAGCTCCGGCCTGAGCTGGCTGGCTCTCACTAAGTACTGATGCTGTGGTGGTTGGGGGGACAGGAGATGGGGGACAGAACAAGGCAGCTGCAAATGAAAATCACCCTGGGGAAGGTTACAACTAGATAAAGTTTTCGACAATAAGATTCCAGAGACTGCTGACGGGAGCAAAGCTCAATATTTTAGTCTCAGTACAAATTTGCTTCAATCTTATACAACTCCCATGCAGCATTGCCCACAGCTGCATGCTGTAAACAACAAACAAATCTATTTCCATCAGCCCTGCTGATACCACGAGAAAAGAGCCCGAGCATAAGACATGCACAGATGCAAAGCCTCACCTGAGCCTGGTGCTGCCCTCCATTTGGCCTCTCTAACTTAATATCGTTGTTACAAAGCTATTGGTCTCCTGGTAGCTAGCTGGCTCAACGCAGTGCCTCTTCTTCCAGCTAATCTGACAACTCCGATCCAAGAAGCATCAAGGGCCCAATTAAGAAGACACATCTTATCAAGGAGCTTATTTTGCATAACAGAATACAAATGACGAATAAAAATTTAATGTTTAATAACTTAGTACAAAGAGGGCTGTTGATATAGAATGCCTGGAATTTTTATGGAGGCTGTCAGACTTGTGATAAAACTGTTATATAGGAACACTTGGCAAAAAACAGCGTAGAATTTTTCAGTAATGGTGTGTGCATGATATTGCATTAATTCTTGATAGGGAGCTAACTGTAAGCCTGGGAATCAGCCAGTCTGAGTTTCGGTTTAAGATGGTGCGTGTGCGCGTGTGTACATATGTGTATGCGTGTGTGTGTGAGCGCGCGCGTGCGCACGTGTGCGTATTCCATCCAAGATGCTCTGAGGGTGTGACTGGACATGCACACGTGTGCATTTTAATGAGGACTTGACTGAGAAGGTGCTCAGTCCTGCATACGGTATTTGGGTGTGTCTTCCCGAGACCAGAAATGACAGGCAATGCCTGGCTCATTTTCTGGGCTAACCACCTTATGGGAAGGGGGTTCTGATGGAAAGGGTCAGACAGGATGGTTCAGGCTCCTCCTTGGTGCATCCCACTTTCTTCTTTGTGTGTGGGGGGTGAGTAAGTGGCATGGGGGAACTGGGACGCAGGAGGGTGCAAGGAAATAGAAATCTCCTTATTCTCTGGAATCCAACGTCTGGTCCCAGGAAATAGCTAATAAAGATACCCACCCAGGAGACGTCACGCCTGAGCTTGAACGATCGATCGCATCACAACTCCCTGTATTTGCCATTGCTTTGGCCCAGAGGACACCTTTCCACGGTGCGTTCGTTTGTTCGAGTATTCATGGAGAGCCAGAACTTGGCTGGGCTCTGGGAGGTAAGCCACAGTTTCGAGAGGCAGCTGCGGAGAGTGGATGTGACCACGTGCATGACTCTTGTCTTTGCCACGTGTTGCCTGCAAGACGCTGAACCAGTTACTGAACCTCTCTAAAAATGCCCACTTCTTCAGCTGTAAATTGGCTCTAAAAGCGCCTTGCTCCCTGACTTAAAGTGATACCCCTACCTGCATTTAGCATGGAGTCCACGGCACAGCAAACTCTCCAGACCTGTTAGCTTGCCTGCACGTTGTCAATGCATTTCAGATCGATTGCATCTGCCTCCCAAGCCTTGGCCCAGAGAAGCACCGGTGTCCACGCTCCGAGTGGCTCTAGCCTGAGCTGGAAAAACTCTTTTGACATGGTCATTGTGACTCCACGAAATTCCAAATGTCCATCAGGAGAAATTGAGCCTTCATCTCTAGTAATGCTTTATTTTTAAAGTGTCCATTAAGTAGGGCTAAACTCATGTTGAATTAGAGTGGAACTCTTTCCGAAGTACATCACATCTCTATGAATGCGAGATGAATTTCGGACTCATCCTGTCCTGCCGCATTAGTGTTATTACATTGAATACTAAATGAATTTCTAATGATTGGACACTCCAAGGAAAATGTGACCCCTTTAGAGCAGTCATCCGACTCGATAGGCAGACTGGAAATTGTGGGGTGCAGGGCTTGTCCTCGTGGCACGAAAGCCAAACAGAACAAAACACTGCCCTGAGTGTTATTGTGTGGGCGATTGAAAAACATAATTTACTTGATGAGGCTAATATTCAAATGCAAACTTATATTAGAATTAACACTACAGGAGGGGCTTTTACATGGAGGATTTGTTACAGAAATAAAATCTATCGGTAACAGTTTCATTGTTCCATCATTATGAGCTCATTTGGTATTCACTGTAATAGCACCGATCAGAATGAATTTGTTTGATATTCATGTGGCTCTCCCACACATTAACAGAGTTTCTGTTATAATTCACCATCCAATAAGCATTAGTTAATGTAGACTTTGGACCAATAAAGATGTGCCATCCTACTCCTCCAGTTGCCTGGAGCTAGGCATTGAGGGACATTTTGATGCCGCACGGTCCTTCCAGTTGCTCCCGGTTCTCACCGGTGCGCCCCCCCGTCAAGCTGGAGACCTTTCTGGATCCCCAACTGGACAGAAATGAGAATGGTCTCAGTTTAGCGTTTGGAGCCCAGAGAACAAGTCCAAGTCTTGCCCCCTCAATGCCACTGTTCTAGCCCTGGAAGATACGGGCATTAGAATGAGGCTGTCCGCTTCCTGTCTCGCCGGGGCTCTGAGCGGCCCAGCTAAGATGGAAACAATGTTGCTTCTGGTGGAGCCTATAAGCTTGTCTGCTCTCCGGACTAATTTTGTACAGAGGAAGTCAAGACTCTGCATTGGTGATGGTGCAAACGCCCATTCTGCCTTAGCTGCCCAGGGATGGAGCCAGCTTCCCGGCAGCATGCTCACTGGTCCGCAATCGAACGGCCCAACCCTATGGAAAATAAAACCCAACTGACGCTGGCCCCGTTACTTCATCACTTGTCAGGGCACTGGGTGAGGACTCTCTGTTAAACTCTCTGGTAATTAAGCTTGTAAAATGTCCCTATGATGCTCCCGAGCTTTGGAGTAAAGGATTTACCTGAGACTGCAGACCAGGAGGGAAGTGTCTTGTGATGGGGGGAGGATCGGTCCAGCCATAACCTGACTCCGCTTCAATTACCCAAATATTTAATACTCATCCAGCAGTTCCAGAAAACTCATAAACCAGTGTCATTTTTCTTTAGAGCAGATGTGACCCATGATCGTCCTGAAAAGACTATCTGTTTAATCTCTTGGTACTGGGAGAACTCTGCCCTCCAGGCTGTGGGCAGGATATGGAAATCCGCGCAACTTACCTCTCCAGTGCCTTTTGGGAAGGCAGGCCCTTTAACCCCGGGGGCTGAGGTGAGGGAACAAAGAAACAGGCTTGTTTGTGCCTTGAAGGAATATGCACGACGCTGGTAACATGAGCTGGATTGTGTGCAATCCCACGCGTCAGTGTGTCCTGTCTCCCTGGATGGAGGGGAGCTCCCCGGGGGGATTGCGCCCCCTAAACTGACACGGAGTCTTTGGACAAGTTACTTGCCCAAAGGCAATCAAACGGCCTGGTGTTCCTAAAAATAAGCTCTTGCACCTGGAAAGAGAAGATGGCTGCAAAGATTAGGTACCACGGGAGTGGCACTCATCCCAGCTCCTAATGCCAAGTCTGAGCTTGAACAACATCAGGCTGCGGTGTCATTGCTGGGTAAACCCTTCCTTCGATTCCTTGGGCAAAAGGAGAGGGACTTCCTTGTGCCTTATTCTCTTATTTTTGTTGTGGTGGTTGTTCTTTTCTCCCCAACACTGACATGGTTTCCCATTTTAAGAAAAAACAAAACAAAACAAAAAAAACGAAGCTATTAAGCTGTAATAGAAACAAATGCCTTTGGGCATTTTTAACATTGAATCAGAAGAGGATAGAAATGTCACATCATCTGGTGCTGAGCCGTCCCCAGAGGAATGCATGTCCATGTCACCGGTGCGCCCAGGCCCAAACACAGCTTCCTCCTTAGCAGGAAGCAAACAGACAAAGAAGGGAAAACGTCTTGGAGGTTAAGGTGGTTGGCTCTTCGATGCGAGCCATCCTTGTCTGGGGGATGAATTAGGGCAGGTGCCAGAGTCCCTGAGCTGGCCTGCCCTAGTTTTGTGGGCTCCTGCCAGAGCCTCAGAGTTATTTAGCATAGTTTTGGGTGAGATCAATACACACTGAGTGCATTATAAATACCATCCCCAGTGCGCCAAGAAGCAGTCCGGGGGCTGTGCCCCACACCAGCCAACAAGTTGCTCCTGCAAGCCGCACATAACCTCACCTTGAATAACTGAACTGTGCATTTGATTCATATCCTTCAAGTGCACACAATTTTCTTTTTTTTTTGAAGAGACACCTAGTTGAGAGAATTCCTCTCTGGAATTTAAGAAATAATGAATGTGGACCTCACCAGCCCCTGGCCTTTTCGTAGTTCATAATGAAAACGAATGTTCATTTTTCCTTTAAAACTGTCTCGAGCTAAATGATACTGACGCTTTCAATTTTTAACATCATAATCAATAAAGCCTGCTTATGCACACTTTGCAAAACCATCAGTTTAGAAGTTTGAAAAAAAATCTGCATATGGCTGCAGCTTGCTGGCTGGAACGCTCTCGCACTAAATCTTCCGAGTTAAAGTTTTACTGGTGTGTTATGAGTAAAAATGCCTTGTCAGCCATCTGCCAGTTTTTCTCCTAACATCCATATTTCCAACCCTTGCTAAACATTGGGAGCATGCGGCCACAAGAGGCCACCTCTACAATTAAACAGCCGAGCACGGCAGCAGAAGCAAGGGCATGCCACAAGAGAACTATCTGGTATTAATTTCAAGAGTCCGTAAAGACTAGCTCTGACCCATCCAGGATGATAGACTGGCAGTTAAATGTATTAGAAACTGCTAACCCCAGGAGACAAAATAGGGGGGAAAGAAAGTAGGAAAGAAGAAGAGAACAATTTTAAAGAAAGGGGAAAATACAACAACAGCACAAAGCTTCAATAAACGCTAATCACGGCTGATTAATCAGTCTCTAATTCCACTGATCCAAAAAGGTTACCGAGTCAATTGTGCAAAATTAGCTCTTTCTCGTGTGTCCCTCTGCATTTGGAACCTCTCTCTGTTCATTTGCATCTTTTGCCAATGTTTACTGAGAATGCAGTTCATTAGCTCTTAAGCATAAAGTCAGAAATTGGAGGGGACTCTGCATTTTCTCACTGAGAGTAGCACTTAGAACAAATAGCATCACTTCCTCAAACATTTATAGATTAAACGAAATGGCATTAATTACTGTAAATCTCCTATCTGTGAGGAGAACGAGGGGAGAAAAGAAAAAATAATCCTCCTTTTCAATACCCACAGTTTCATGGCAGGATCACTCCATTCCCATCTAATGTCGTGTATAGTTGGGGGCAAAATGTTTAATCACAGAATTAACAGGAAGCGGATGGCGAGAGGAGCTAACAAGGCTTGCCGCTAACTTTTTATAGAGCAGCGTTTTGCAAAGCTCAGAAGCAGAAGGTTGCTTTTGAAAGCCCTTATTAAAAAGAGATCCCTGCCACATATGTAGAAGCCGTCTTGGGAAATACCTGTTTTACCCGTGTTTGAAAATCTTGAAACCTGCCAAAGAGGTGGAGAAGGCGGTGCTGTACGAGGCCCAGGTCTGCCCGGGCTTCACAGGGGACGCGGGAAAACTCCTGCTTGTCTTCTGAAAGTGCCCCTCATGGTGTGTTTCAGAGGAAGGGAGTCGCTCACAGGAGGAAAAGAGAGAGCAAGTCAAACAAGCAGGTGGTTAGTGAGGTGCGGGAGGCAGCTTGCGAGAAGCCACGCGCCTCCCTCAGAACCATGCAAAGTTCTTGGTCCTTGGGAAGGACACAATGCCACCTGTCCAGACGCCGTTGTGCCAAGGGGCCTCTCGCCCTGCTGGCTTTGGGAGAAGTGGGAATGGGCAAGGTGCTGGTGTTGAGCAAACCCAGAGTGGCTTCTTACAGGAGTCGGGCATCCGTTTCTGGTCCCCGCGTGTCCTCCCCACCTCGATCCCAAGCAAATTTCCGTTGTCTGACTGCTGGGCCTCTGCCTCTATATATTTTTCTATATATATTTTTTTGGCTGAAATGCCCTTTGTTCTGCCTCCTGCAAACGTCTTTCCCCAAATCTCAACAAGGAATCAGTGTGGAGGGCTGGGAATACCAAGCAGAACCCCACTAACATCGACCCTGTCCTCCCAGAGCTCACATGGAGTGAGGGAACCCCAGATACGTGAAGAGGCAATTGTAGTAAAGTTCAATGGTAAGAACTTCACCTCCTCCAGGAAGGCCCCCCTGATTTCCTCGGGCTGCATTCCTGTCTCTCTTTCCTGCATGTTGCTCAGCAAGCCACTGAACACAGTTTCCTGTGTTCGGTGTCTGTCTCCTTCTCTGCATGTGAGCCCCTTACGGACAAGATAGATCACCTTCATCTTGCCATCCCCTAGATCAAGTACAATGCTGGGCAAAATAGGTGTTCAATAAACATTTGCTGAACGAAAGAATAAGCCTCCTCATTCAGACTCCCATTTTGCATGTGCTGTGCGGACAACAGAAAGCTTTCCTCCTGGATCTAAAATATTGTGACTCAGGCTGTGGTCCCTGATGCCTCTCGTCCCAGAAGTTAACAGATCTGCAGAGGGTATGGGGTATATAAGATGTGTACATATGAGGGCGCCTGGGTGGCTCAGTTGGTTGAGCGACTGCCTTCGGCTCAGGTCATGATCCTGGAGTCCCTGGATCGAGTCCCGCATCGGGGTCCCTGCTCGGCAGGGAGTCTGTTTCTCCCTCTGACCCTCCCCCCTCTCTCTCATTCTCTCTCTCTCAAATAAATAAATAAAATCTTTAAAAAAAAAAAAGATGTGTACATATGAGTCAAGCACATAACAAGGTTATTAAAGGGAAATTTGTAGCAAGGCGTGGATTGGGGGAATAATGTGATGGAAGTTATTTATTAGCTAGACTTTACTTCTGGGGCAGCTGTGAATTGCTGAATACTAGTATCTTGAGGGCAGGCTTATCTTTCTTCGTCCAGCACAGGCCTGACTTGTAGATGCCCAGGACATATTTGCAAATGAATCAGTGAGAGGGTCCGAGGCCTTGTGCACTGAAGCGCTGTTCTGGTGTTCGAACAGATCTAGGAGTCAGAGACTGTTCTCCCCGTCTTCTGAGCCCATGCCGGGCATACCTGGAGGTGCAGCCTAAAGGTAACACGAAAGGTCTCGCTGAAAATCCCTCTGCACAGCATCCTGTTGGGGACCCCCGGGGGCCTCCTGGTCAGTTGTGCAAGCCATTTTCCCTCCAGTGCGAGACTATACCACTGCTTCAGGCGGGGCGCTGATCTGGAAGTTAGCTTGTCTTTGGGAACCGTGTTGTATAAATCTGTCTTTCACCCGTAAAATTGCAGCGTTGGTAACAGTGGCCTGGATGCTGAAGTGGGGAGGAGGGTGAGATGCTCACACCATGGGAGGGTGATGGAGAACTCCTGAGGGTATACCCCCAAAACCACATCGTCCGGCCTGCCATTGTTGGTGTCTCACCTCTCCGGGGGCACCCACGTGCCAGGGGAAGCAGGAGAGGCTCAGGTCAGCACCAAGCACCCAGAGGGGAGGCTTCCCTGAGCAGTCCTGCTGGTCCTGGCCCCTCCGTGAGCTCCCACCCAGGGGGCCCCCGGGCAGAGCTGAGGCGCCCACCAGGGTAGAGAAGAGCAGAGACTCATCATAGCGAGCTGCTCTGCTCTCCTCAGCTTCCTGATTCATCACGTTTTTTTATTAGCTCTCTTTTCCCTGATAAACCTTTGCGGAAGAGGAGCTCTTGGAAACAGCTGGAGCGGGTCCCTTTAGCAGGTGGAGTTTGGCAGGCAGGTTCTCAGATCCAGCCGCCAAATCACTCAAGCTCCCACTTAGAGGAGGGGAGAAGAGAGACAAGGTGGGGCTGCCTGGGCCTTCCCGCCTCCCTGTTGATTCCCTGAAGAGCCCGTGCAGCAAGGGACGGGGAGCCCCCGGGGGGCACCTCCTGCTCCCCAACAGTGATCTGGGTCTTCTATTTGGGGGTGAAACTTCTCCTTAGCTCTAACTCTCCTGCTTTCTTTGTTTAGCTTTTGCCTTGCCTGCTCTATGAGGGCATTAGATTTTCCTTGGAATAGACACACCGCCTGTTCTCTTTCTCCCCCTCCATGTTCATTCTGCTCTCCCTCTCCTCCTTTCCTTGCCGCGTTCAGCCCCGAGTCAGACGCAAAAGCAAATGGGAAAATCAAGGGCTTTATTTGAAATTATTTTGGAATGGAATATTTTTAAGCATTTTTTTTTTCCCTGACCTGAAATTTGAGAAGACGTTTATGCAGCACCAGGCATATTTGATGTGAAACCTCATACGCGTTCAGACTCCCTCACGTCGGGGCAAAGCCTCTGTGTCCTAGGAGGAGGGGGCCGTGAGCCGATGCACAGCTGCACACAAACCCCAGCTTTCCTTCCCCATGCAGGGTTTGGACTCTGTTCTCTTAGTTCTCCCTGATATTTGTGGTTTTGCCCTCACGGGATCATGAGGAGCAAGGTGGGGTGTATTTTCTTAACTCTGCAATTGGCCCAGCGGGAAGCACACCTATCCTGAGCAGTGGCAGGAGTTTCCGGGTTTCTAGATTAGAGAAGAAAGGGACTCTGTTCTATAGTGTGATCACACTGGGCTTGCTCAGAACAGGGAAAAAAGAGAGAGAGAGAACATTTTGCAAGACACACGAGCTAGATTGGTACTAGTGGCCTGGACTGCTGGCTTCAGGAGGGACGGTGGCCACATGCGGGCTGAGTGGGAAAGGTTGCACTCACTGGGGCAGTGGTGTTGGCCTCAGACCCAAAAGACAAGGAACTTCTCCATGTATTGCCTTTCTGGGCCTAGAATCAGGGGACTGATTTTCAATTGCAGACAAAGTATTTGAGAAGTCAAGGAACACTCAATAAATCCTTACCGAATACATGAATTAACTAATTTAACTTTCTCCAAACCACCATTTTGGCAAATTGAATGCTCTATGGGAATTGCTCCTTCCAGGGACTTAACTGGGTCCCTCTCTGCCCAGTCTCGCTGTGATTTGTAAAGAGCCCTGGGATGCTAGCTGGGCACTCATGACTCGTGACTTACTTGGAGGATGATCAGCCAAAGGGAACGTATAAGTCCTTTGAGGGGAGATACAATTCCATGAATGGCAACAGTTGCATTTTCTTTGACACTTTTGAAGATGCAACATCCATCTACACTGCAACTCACATACATGTAAAAAAGACAAAAGGAAAAAGGTAAAGATTATGAGATGGATTTCCTGTAATATTTAATAATCACATTGAAACACTGACATAAATTGCGCTGCATTTACAAATCTCTATTTCCTTTGAAAATTACACCCCAGCATTTAATTCACCAAAATAACTCATTTTATACAGCACAACAATGTAGTAAAATAACTCATCTCGAATATGTGGATATGAATAGATTTAACACATCTGCATTGAACAAAATGAATTCATCTGAAAGCTGAGAAACTGGTTCTCTTTCGAGAGTTACCGATTATTTTACCATTCCCTTCAGTTTACTTGTTTGTTTTTGTTAAATTACTTTAGGAATTAGGAAATGAGAAAAGCAGAAACACTGGGTAGGTTTTTCTTTGCTCAGAATAGGGGAAAGAGGCATAAATAATCATTTCTATTATACCTTATTTCATTAAAAATCATATTTACAATTGTGCAGAGACCAGGGAGAACCGCTCCCGCCCCCAGCCCGTTCACTGTGGGTTGTTTTGTTTAATCCTTGGAAAATACTGTATTTCCATTATAACATTCTCCCAACAGAAGTCTAGATATTAAAATAATTTTTGAAGCTGGATGTAAAGTGCTAAAAACAAATCAGAGTTCAAGTGCATGGCAGGGCTCCCCCCTGGGAGGAAGAACTCATTTTCAGACATGGGGTGGTATCCTTGATGGAAAATGTGTTTATCACATGCCGGTTCTCATGTAGTGCCATGGGGTACCCCACGGAGGGTACCACGGTGGGGCTTCCCTATAGCTGAGGCGTGATTTCTGGGTTGGCACAGGAAGCAGAGTCCATCTGTGATTGGTGCTTTGGGGATGGCATAGTGAGCCCAGACCACAGCTGAAGGGACAAAGTGAACCCACTGTCGAGGTGCGCATGTGCCGCACCCCGGGTGGATCTAACCATTTCTGGGTCCTGAAGGGCCTCTCCAATGCATAGCACTTTGAGGGCCACAAGTAGAATCTACTGGACCCCGCTATAGCATCTGTTAATGCTAGAGACCCCCACTGCCTATTGCTCGTGCAACTAGCAGGTTTCTCTCTGTGAGCTGGGACAGAAATGGAGGTGTTCATGTAGAAGGATGTAAAAATGTAAAACCCTGATCTTCTGATGCAAAACCTGTGGGGAAGGGGCCGTGAGCGGGTCCTACGCCATCAGTTTTGCATATGTGGTCCTTCAGATGCACCGTCACAACTTCCAGCTTCAGGATCTGCAAAGTGGAAACACTTTCCCAGCCAATGAGGTGCAGAATCTCTATCTTCATGATGTCTTTCCTCAGATGAATACTCTATTCTCTCTCACGGGAATTTTTATCAGTACCCCATATGTGTCGCATCTTTCCAAAGTATTCAACTTAGTTTTCATTAAGAAAAAAAAAATCTATTTTTTCACTCCCATGTAATCAATTTACACAACTTATTAAATTGTGTAAGGATAATTATGAGTAAACCAGGTGCAAGCAGGTTGGAGAACAAGCTCATCTGAACCCTGGTAAACATTCAGCTCAGCCAGTGAACCCCTAGCTTTGAGCATTCAGGATGCTGCCGGCCTCAGTCAGAGAATCTTCCAGAAGGAACCACCAGCTCTGGCCAGTCAAGGGCTTTCTAGGTCAGACTTTGTCCAACTTAGGAGGTACTCAAGGAATGATTAAACAAGGTTAAAAACACAGGAAGGGGCCAACCAATGGGGCCCCCAACTATAGAATTTAGAGATTATCCTGGAGGTAACAGATAGCTACTGATAATGTTTAAGAAGAGAAGAAGCCATTTCATCCAGGTTGCATTTTGGAAAGTTCACTCCGTCGTGGTGGGAAATGATAAACATGTGACAGTTCGCATTGCTGTTTCCCATCCTTTCTCCCTTGCTGTAATGAGAGGGACCGTTTGTGATGTGACTTTGGCTCTGCCATGCCCCTGGTAGAGAAGGCAACCTCTTACCTCTGGATGTGGCCAGATTGCTTTGGCCAATGGATGTTGATGACACATGACATGACCTCAGGCTCTGTATGTTTTTGTAACCATTTCACTTGGCCTCTCCCACTCCTGCAGTCTTCCTCTGTCCCTTCAGCCTGGGCCCTGGGATGAAGGACACATGGAGAGACTCAAATCTGACCTCCAGCCTGTAGCAAAGCGCCACATCCAACCCCTGGGCCCAGGGTGAGAAATGCATGTTTGCTGTGGTGAGCCACGGAGGTTGGAGGGCTGATTGTTACAAAGCATAATGGGGATAGATCATTAACACGGGGCTGGATAGAAGTCAGTGACACGGGAGTCAGGGAACCCGTCACTCTGCTTCATCTAGCTGGGTGACGTTGGGTGCATCCCTGCCCCTCTCTGGTCCCCATTTCCTTATTGGCAAGATGAGGAAGTTATAGTAGATGGTCTGGGGGGGTGCCTTATAACCTCTCAAGGGAAGTGATGAGGTGGAAGAGGGGGTCGAACATCATCTACATTATGGGAGGGATGATTTCCATCACGTCGTTCACCAGGAAGTGGTCCTGGTCCGTGGGCAGCTTGTGGTCCACAGGGGGCCCAGAGTTGCTCTGCAATCAGGCAGGGCCAAGGGACACACAGAGGCAGCACGTCCCAGTGTCCCCAGAGTTGCTCCTAGTTTGTCCCTGCCCCCACGCCAGGTGGGATGTTGGACACATACATCCTGAATTCCTCAACTATCACCTCCCCAGTGCTGGGGGGCACAGCACCCCAGAGGAGATCACCAGGTCTCCGGGGCCATCCTCACAGGCAGGAAACTTTCTGCTGGGAGCCAGGCCTGGAATGAATAGCTCGGGGGTGGGATTTCCCAGGAAAGGTAATTATCACGGAATCAGTAATAAGGATGGAAGAGCTCGAGGAAAACGATGGGAGAGGCCTCCCCGGTGCAGTCACTTGAAGGTGTGTTGCCTTCCTCAACGCCAGGGCCACTGTCAGAAAGGCAACTTCATCTAACTAATTAGCAGGGTTTGCCACTTTACAAATCTGTCGTGGCTTTCTTGGCACGAAACAGCTGCTTAGGCAAAGAGCTGTAGGAACCTATTAAAAATCACAGGCCTGAAAGGCAAGAAGGGGAAGGGGGCCAATCTGAAAGAGAGAGTGGAGGAAGCAAACTTCCCTGATCGGTCAGCTGCCTGCCCCCCAACCCCTGCCCACACCGGGGCGGAAAGAGGGCAAGGAGATGAAACAGGGGCCCACCCTCCTAGCGCTGGGGCTCCCGTGCGCTCACCTGCTTTTTCCTCTCGACGGGCTCTTGCTTCTTAAAGCGGCTTTGAAGGAATGCTCTCCCGTGGACTGCAACCTGTCACCGCACCCTGTCATCCGTCCAGTAATTAAAATCTGACTGATTTACTGACTGGCGCCAACCATCATAGCTCAGGAATCAGCTGATGTTCATCTTTCCCAAGGCTGAATTTACTTGGTGAAAAGAGACTGCCGGCTCCCAGGCTGAGCTGTCATTCAGTGGCTGTGGAAGCTGGAAAGACAGCTAACAGAGCCCTCACCAGCCATCTTTGGTTTATTTAATTCTAATATTTATTGCCACCCAGCAAATGAACATAATACAGACAAGTTAGGGGGAGCGGTGCAGGCTGAGCCGTGGGGCCCCAGGTGGCACACCAAGGAAACTGGGAACGGCCGCAATCCAGGAGGACAGATGTGTCCCCGAAGGGCTGGCTGGCAGGAAACTGCGGAGGATCTGCGGGGCTGCCCCTGGTGCCTCCCGTGCAGGCAGCGGGGGACTGTGGAGCAATCTAAGAGCTTTCAACAGCAAGCATGGTTATATCTGCCTGCGGGACAGCATGAATGAACCAGGGTTCTGCTCAGGGGTGCTGGCAGCGCGGGACCCTCAGAGACCCCCACGGTCTCTGGATTCTGGATTCCCCGACCTGCCCTGCAGCCTGTGGGGTGACTCAAGTTCTCCTGCCCCTCCTGCTGGTGAGAAAGCCATCCTAAGCTGTCCTGTCGTCATCTTGCTTTGCTACCACAGTCCTGGGACGTGGCCCCGCTTGACCCTTCTTAGGTGAGGTTGAACAGAGCGCCCCTTGGAAGCAGCGTCTCCCCGAGTCTCTGGAGCTCTCAAGCCCGGCTCTGGCCCCCGTGAGAGGTGGGTTTGCTGTGCTCCCCCAGGGACCCCGTGACCCAGCTCTGCCTTGGCATTCCTGTGTACATCCTGGGAAGTCTGTGCAGTTCTATGCACAGAGGGGGGCGGGGAATATATGCAGAACAGAACAGACTAGACCCCAGGCTCCGTGGGGCCCGTAGGCCAGTGGGAAGACCAAGATATGCAACAAATAAAGGCACAAAACAATTCCCATGTCCAGGTGGGGCAAGCACTGGGAAGGGGAGCGTGGCGGCCAGTGGGGGGAGTCGAGTCCCTCTTGGAGGGTTGAGTGGGCAGGACCAGGAGCAGGAGAGGCAAGGCAGGGGCCCAGGTGCAAAAGCTCAGGAGGCCCTCCCTCTCGGAGTCATGCCAGGGCAGGTTTCAGCAGAGAGTGAGGGCCCTCCCAACCTCTGCTCCTGGCACCTCCCTGGCCTCACCCTGGTGCGGGCCCCGCCCCGACGGTCACTGTTCGGTTTTGCAGTGCAGAGGGCTGGAGCCTGCACTCCCCCAACTGCCAGAGCCATCAGCCCCCATCACCCCTAAATCACAGAGAGCTGACAGGGACATACTATGGGGTTGTGCACTCCCACACCTCGCTGGGCTAGGGGCAGTAATTGTGCATAATGTACAAGCCAAAAATAACATAACATTGTATGTATATACATTTTTTGAACAAACAAAAAATATTACACACACACACATTTCTTAAAGTAAACACACTGACTGCCCTGTCAAGAAAATAAGGGGGTGTACTGGGTGGGTCATAGGAAGACGTTACAAGAGAGGAGGATTTTGTAGGTGTCATTGTTCCCCTAACACGCTCTCCTGGGGATGCCCACTCTCCCTGTTCCTGGGACAGCAGTGTTTGGAGGGCAGGATGTGTGGGGAACGCCCGGAGGAAAGGAGGTGGCCCAGACCAGCGCCCGGGAGAGTGCTGTGTCCACAGATCAAGCCCGCCCGAGCCCAGCCAGGGGGCGTGCTGGCAGAGGCCACAGGGCACGTCCATGGAGAGCTGTGACTGACAAGAACCAGGTCTCCAGACCCTTCCCAGGGGCTCTCCCACCATCCTCCAAGGCTAAGGTTCAGTTTCATTTTGTTTGTCTCCCATGGTCCTCCAGTCAGAGCAGTAATTCTAGATCCCAGTGGAACCCAGAACCTCAGAGCTCATAAACTAGACCCTAATGTGGAGGACATCTAAAAAGATTTAAACCAAAGCACTTCTCCAGCAGCCAGATAGCCCATCCTTCACAGCCCAGTCCACCTCCTCCGATGCTGGTGTGAACAGGGCGTCCCTGCCCGGCTCTGAGCATGCTGCCGGCCACCTGCAGGCCTGTGCTTGCTCAGTGCAGCTCACCAGAACGGATGCATCTGCTAGACAAAAGCTATGGCTCTTGGGAGGAGGGGGAAATGGTGACACGGTGACACGGATCCTGCTGTTAGCAGAAAGCCCGGGGATGTTCTCCTGAATAATATTGAGCACCCCAAAGGACACTGCCATCAGGACAGCCAAGCGCCTCCTTCACCTGGTTAGGATCCCCGGGGGGGGGGGGGGGGCGGGGAGGAGGGGAGGAAGGCTAGGTTTGAGATCTACCTGCTTTCCTCTCTCAGCAGAAGTTGGGTGAAGGGGCGAGAGGAGTGGAAGTTCGTGTTTGTATTTTGAGTAAATCAATCGGCTAATCAGGGTGGGATTTTCCATCTGGGAGTTGAAAGGGCAGAAGGAGAACAGTTAATTTTTCAAACCATCACTTTAAAATACAGCCCCCCTATTTGTGAGCTGCATTTGATGCCAGGTCCAGGCGGGACATCAAGGAGCGGTGTCAAGGCCAGAACAAGCATATTTTAGAGGAACAGCAAGTAAATTAAGCCAATTAAGCATTCTTTTTTTTTTTTAAAGATTTTATTTATTTATTTGAGAGAGAGAGCGAGAGAGAGAAAGAGCACAGGAGGGGGGAGCGGGAGAGGGAGAAGCAGACTCCCCGCCGAGCAGGGAGCCCGATGCGGGACTCGATCCCGGGACTCCAGGATCATGACCTGAGCTGAAGGCAGTCGCTTAACCGACTGAGCCACCCAGGCGCCCCCAATTAAGCATTCTTAATTTCTAGGAATCTTTCTTTGCCCCATTCTTCTTCCAAGAGATCCTGCTTGCAAGACAGAATTTCTCTCTCCCCCTCTCTCTTTTCTCCTTGTTTGCATTTATACCCTTGATTTTTACCTGTGTTTCTCTATCATTAGGGACAGCATCCATCGCCGTGATGAGGGTGGGAGCAGGAAGCCTGACCTGTCCGAAACTGGGATCCTCTACAATGGGGTGGGGAGGGCAGCTGGGGTAGGGCTTTTTAAAGGCAGCCCCCCCCAAATGGGGGAGACCCCACATTCAACCCCCCAGGTAGGACTGAGTGAGATGAAGTGAGATAAAGAAGTGAAACCCTTCTGGAAGTTCTCAGGAAGTACCGTGCTAGATAAATACAGGCTACGTTTATGATGATTTTCATGGTTGGGCTTCTGACACTGTGGGTGGTCCCTGAGCATGGGGCTCATTCATTCAGTTCCTATTGATCTTGAGGTTGAGATTTGCAAGATGATGCAGGCTCTGGAGTAGAAACAGAGACAGGGAGATGGCTCCACCAGACACCTCGCTAAGGGGGCAAGGTGGAAATTGCTAAACAGGGAGATCAGCCATGAAAAAATGAAGACAGGTTTCTCAAAATTTTCTGACCGTTGCTCATTTGGACTCAGCCATCGGCTCACCTCAGACACTGGCATGTTTCTGTGGGGGAAGAGCTGGTGATAACAAACAACTGGAGAGTAACAAAATAAGCAAGTTGCTAGCAACACACATAAATTGTGTATTGTTTACTCTATAAGCGATGAATATGAGCATATAGGCACTTGGTTTTATTTTATAAAACAATGCCTCATAAACTAAACAGTAGCCCGGCAATTTTATGACCTTTACCTTGATACTATGTTGCAAGCCATTTAAACAGAACAAATACACCCGCAGACCATCACCCATGAAGTAAGACTACACAAGCACAACAGTTTGGGGATAACGTGTAAATCGGTCGTAGCATTAGGGGCAAGGATGATTCATATTCGAACCACAATGCAAAATGTCTCGACTTAAATAAAAAATTTTAATTTAGAGGTCAATAATGCTGTGCGTGGAATGTGTACTTCTATATACTGTAGGGGAGAGCAACAACCTACAGCAAACTAATAATGGAACAAAATTTCGTGTAATTCATAAATTAAGAAAAGCAAGATTGGCAGCCTTTGAATATTATGATCATAGTCATAATATGAGAGAGACTGGTCATGGAGGGTCCTTCTGGAAAGTTGCACAGTGCTCTACACTGGGGGGGGGGGGGCGCAGCAGGTGCACCAGAAACTCTGCAGTGCTGCCAGCCAGACTTGGAAGAAAAGTCCTCTTCAAACTGCAGGATGTTTATTAATTTCCATTCTTAGATCCTTAATTATATTAACCCTGAATAACCTTCCTAATGGGTGACTAGTAAGTAGCCATTGGTAATACGTAAATCTGAAACTTGGTGAAATTCACCATGAAGAGCCAAAGATAGGACCTGCCCTCAGTGGATGGTGGTGGCCTTAGGGAAAAAGTGGAAATTACCAGAAGGGAAGTATGAATTAAGTGTTATGGACGCTCAGAGAAAAGAGGCGATTTTGGCTGGATGGAAGGTGAGGTGGAGGGGATCACAGGGCTAACAGCTGGGGAGATGGATCTTCCAGGAGAATTCCTCAAGAGCAAAGTCCTGGGGGTGAAAATGAGCAAGGGGAGAACATGTGACCCCATTTCGCTGGAGAAGGGTGTGTATAGGGGATTAAAGGTTTAAGCCTTGATTATTATCTAATTGAAATGGTAATCTAGCTATATGACAGGTTTGCAACATGCAGTCTTCAGAAACTGAAGCTAAGGACTGCGTTCTTGTAGAACAGCGTTTGGAGAGTTAAGACCGGACCCCAAGGATAACCCCTGGTGCATCCAAAAATGGACCGTCCACAGCTGTGGTGGAGATAGAGGGTTTCCCAAACAAAGAAACACCTATCCAGAACACCTGAAATGAGATCTCCTAACAAGCATCTATAAGGCCTAGTTTAGGAAAACCTCTTCCCCCATCTCTCCCCCAGGCTCCAGGGCAACTCTTGGGTAGGGTTTTGTAGGGGCTATTACTTTGGGGCTCTCACGACTGCCAATCACACAGTTGTTTAGGAGTGGTCACAGAAACAAAGAAACAAAAATCAAGGAGATGAGTGGAAGCTAGAACTCTTCACTCAAGTCTGGCTCAACATATTGAAATTCTTCAGGGGTTAAAACCAGTAAGTCTGGAATCAAGAGTTCTGAGTTCAAGTCCATCAGTTAGCACTCACTGGCTGCATACCTTGGGAAAGGCGCCCTAACATTGGGACTTTGTTCTCTTTCCTATGAAATGGGAAGGATAGCAACCACACTACATGGTTCCAGGGAGGAGCAAAAGGAGTTAAGGGGTTGGAAAGTCTTCAGCAAACTCAACGCATGATGAAAATGATAGGTATCCTTACGTCCATTTCAAGAGTCTTCTGAGCAAAGAGAGGGGAAGGTCCCCTGGGGCATTTTAATCACTATGCTGTATCTACAAATCCACCTGCTCTTGGAGAACCAGGCAGGGCCCTTGCAAGAGCCCTCAAAGGTCCCTACCACCACCTCACCTCCTGAGTAAATGCTATTGTTTCTACAAAATACCCAAAGACAGGGCTCAGCTTCAGACTCAAGGAAAACATGTGTTTTTATTTTTATTTTTTTTTTAAGGAGAAAGACCTCATTTCCATCAGAAGAGCAGGGCTGTCAACAACACTCTCCCCTATTATTACACTAAACATAGTTTCCAAATCAATGATGTTACTTAACCCAACACCACACTAGTGTTCCTAAAAGCATTTAAAACAGAGCAATTTATTTATTTATTTTTATTTTTTATTATTTTTTTAAGATTTTATTTATTTATTTGACAGAGAGACAGAGAGAGAGAGCACAAGTAGGCAGAGTGGCAGGCAGAGGGAGAGGGAGAAGCAGGCTCCCTGCTCAGCAGGGAGCCCGATGCGGGGCTCGATCCCAGGACCCCGGGATCATGACCCGAGCCGAAGGCAGACGCTTAACCAACTGAGCCACCCAGGCACCCCTAAAACAGAGCAATTAAGCGTTCTTTGCTTTTATTTCCGTGGTTAATCAAACCTCATATATTGCATAGTGTCTGCCAAAATGAGTTCTAGGTACTCCTCTGATATTTTTTTGTCACATAATCCACCTTAAGAGGGAAAGAGGCCGAGAGGAAGGGTGGGAGAGAGGGAGGATGGAAGGAGGCAGGGAAGGGGGAGGGGAGGTAGAGAAGAGCAGATGGGAGAGAGTTGGCTTTCCCTGATGCATTCAGCGCCGGCGGGCAGGCTCTGCTGCAGCCCGGGACCCTCCGAAGGCCACCGAGACAACACGTAGGGTGCCCTCCTCACCCTCATTCCCTGCCTCATGCACACCTGAGGGTCGGGCCTTTGCATCTAATTGGACAGCTGGGCTGGTGACTGTGGCTTGTCCTGCCAGCCGCCTCGTCGGCCACAGTGACAGCTGTATCGCTTCCCTGATGTGAGTGGGAGCTGAGGAGTGTTGACACACGATCAACTTCCCCCTAATGTCCTTCAACCAATCTGACAGCTGTCCGGCAGGGGCTAGTCAACCTGGCTGCCAGTCCTCACAGAGGCATTGTGGGGCAGCTTTTGAAGAAAAACAGGCAGGAGGGACTTCAAATGAGGCTTTTGTTTTCTTCCAGGCGGTGACTTGGGAACTGAAGCAAGCCCTGAGGGAGATGGCTAGTGTAGGCTAGTGTAGGACCTGCCACCATGCAGCGAACAGCGAACAACAGCGTTGGGGGGGGGCGGGGGGGCAGCTCGCTCTGAGCCCAGATGGGTGGTCTAGACAACAAGGGATGTGGTTAAGAGGAGGACTTCCCAGAGGGGCTGCAGTCTTGTCAGTTTTGCAGGTACAGGACCACATACACATTTTTCTCTTCTTGCAAACCTCTCCACCATACAATTTAAGGTAGAGGAAACACTCTATCATACGATGCAAAATTCAGAACCCTCAAAGAGGCAGAAATGTCTCTGTTTCCTGAGGCCGGCCAAAGCCCTAACAGCTTTATTGGTCTATGACCTCCCTGGCCGAGGCTCCTAGTGCAGGGGGCCCCTCCCTCACCCTCCCCTTGGCAGGACAGACAATGCTAGGTTGGCATTCAGGAAGCATGAGTTTCACTTAAGGCTCTCCCCTTATTTAGAAGTGTGACCAGAGATACCTTGTGGCATTGAAGAATCTGGCATGCTTTAATGTGACTTCGTCATTCTTTTCTCTGGCAGCTGGGGAGATGGACATCAGTGAGCAGCAGCTGAGAGAGGTGCAAGCCCCAGCTTAAGACAAATGGCCAGGCCATTGGGGTTTCTCAGGGATCAAAGCCCTTTCGGCTGCAAATTCAATGCAAATAAGGGTAATAAAAGGAAGGGGTGGTATATAAGAACATTAGAATGTCTCACTGAACCATTCACTACAATCCAGCTGGACTTCAAGAGTAATTAGGACTAGAGACTCGAACACTACTAGGAGCCTCTGTCTCTCTCTGCTCACATCTTCAGGTTCCTTTCCAGCCCCCCTTCCTGTTTTTGCCACTTAACTTTTCCTTGTAGTCAAAACAAAACAAAACAAATCACCAGCAGTTTCTAAACTGTACAGCCCGACAGCTTAAAAAGAAAATACCATCCTCCTTTTCTGCCTTATTTCTAGGAGTCTCAAGGAAACACCTGATTGGCCCAGCTTGGTCATGTGTCCCTCGCTGAACCAATAAACGTGGCCAGGGAATGCATCGCATGGGCCTAACGTGGCAGCTTCCGTGGGCAGCCTACAGATGGTGGGGGGTTCACGTGATCCCAGAAGAGAACAGTACTGGGCAGAGGGAGTCATCCCTGAGCACTAATAAATGGCTCCTATAAGAGGGAACTATATAAGAAAGTTCACTGAACCCCCATGTTCATAGCAACATTATGTACAATAGCCAAGACACAGAAGCAACCTAAATGTCCATCGATGGATGAATGAATAAAGAAAATGTGATTTATATGTGTAATGGAATATTATTCAGCCATAAAAAAGAAAAAGAAAATCTTGGCATTTGCAACGATATGGATTGACCTTGAGGGCATTACGTTAAGTGAGATAAGTCAGGCAGAGAAAGACAGATACCATACGATCTCACTTATATGTGGAATCTAAAAAACAGAACAAAAACCAAGCTCATAGATATAGAGAACAGATTGGTGGCTGACAGAGGCGGGGGCTGAGGGGTAGGTGAAACAGATGAAGGGGGTCAAAATGTACAAACTTCCAGTTGTAAAATAAATAAGTCATGGGAAGTAATGCACAGCATGGTGACTGTGGTTAATAATACTGTGTTGCATATTTGAAAGTTGCTAAGAGGGGGCACTTGGGTGGCTCAGATGGTTAAGCGTCTGCCTTCGGCTCAGGTCATGATCTCAGGGTCCTGGGATCGAGTCCCGCATCGGGCTCCCTGCTCCTTGGGAGCCTGCTTCTCCCTCTGCCTCTCTCTCTGTCTCTGTCTCTCATGAATAAATAAATAAAATCTTAAAAAAAAAAAAAGAAAGTTGCTAAGAGAACAGATCTTAAAGTCCTCATCATAAGAAAACAAGTTTTGTAACTCTGGATGATGAGGAATGTTAACTAAACTTATCATGGTGATTATTTCACAATATATACAAATATCAAATCATTCTGCTGTACACTTGAAATTAATATAATGTTCTATGTCAATTATACCTCAATAAAAAAGAAAAGCAAAGAAAGTTCCCTCTAGGAAATTTTATTAGATTCCATGTGAGATTTCATCTGACATTACTCTGAACTGGAGTTTAAGGTTGTGGTTGTTTGTTGTTAGAATACATTCATTTTGCTTAGCTGGTGAAAATCCCTGGCTCTCCAAAGCAGCCAGGGGCATCACCAGAATTTCACCGGGCGCCCCCAAAGAAAGGGCAGACATGATTGTTTGGACATCATAAAACAAACCTGTGTCCAAACCTGGGGAGAAGGAGCTGGGAAAGGAGCTGGTGAAGGAACAAGAGCCTAGCCAGTTGTCTCCACAGCTTTCTGCCCTCCATTGCACCTTCTGTTCTCCACGTGGACCCGGCAAGGACAGCTCCATCGAGTGACCGGGCTTGGGGCTCTGCAAGCCCCTGGGAACGGAGTAGAAGCCAGCCCTGTGGCCGGTCAGTGGCTGCTCCAAAGGGGACTCTGGAGGCTCCGGTGACACCATGGAACAGCAGGCTCAGGGAGCAAATGCGACCCTAACAGGGCCCTGCAGATTCAAGACCGCATTCTGGCTATTTACATGCAGAGGGGAGCACACAGAGATCCTGGGGGAGCAGGTGAGTGGGGCTGACACTCGATCAAAGGCAGGCGAGCTGTGATCGAAGTATAAGGAGGAAGGCCACCAGGCTCCGCCTGTGTGAAGGGCTAGTCCTGACCCCAACCCCGCATCTATTCCCGGTTTTATCCAGAGCCACCCCAGGCAAGCGTTTGAGACCACTTCAAAATCACAAGCTTCCTGCAGAACTCTGATATATGAGCGATCTGTTAGATATTTGAATCAGACACCTTATCTGAATTAATTAATCTATCTGAAGGGAAAAAGGTGTTTTCTCCTTAAATGTCAAGTTTGTGTCGTGTCCGTGTTCTACATGGAAGAAAGCATCCTTTGATTAAAGTGAAAACTTCTTGCAGCTGGAGTGACCCGGTGCACGAGCTTCTTCCGAGCTTTGCGGATGACACACGTGGGCTGGGTCTGTCCCTGATTACCAGACGCAGGTCCCCGCGTTTCTATCCGAGCTCTGGCGTGACAGAGGAAAATTCAAATTACTGCTCCGTGTATGTCCTTAACGATTCTGTGATGGGGTGACAGCTGACCAGCCCGCCAGAGGAGGGCTGCAGGACAGTGCGTGGCCATGGGCCACTGTCCCCAGGACGTGCTGGGCGGCACTGTTGGGGGTTTGGGCTGTTGGCTATGCATGAGGCTGTTCCTACAACTGATGTCCTCTGTCGCCAGCCCCACTTCCCACTGGACCTCGCAGAGCTCTGTCCCTAGCTGTGTGTCCACGGCTCGCCTCTCTCCCTCCCCATCTGCCTCCTCCAGGCTCCGCCGCCCTGACTGTGCCCCCGGCCCCCAAATGCCAGTCTCCAGTCCTGGCACTGTCTCCTGTCAGTCACTCCCTGAGGCGGGCCTCTCTTCACTCTCCTGACCCCAGACCCACAGACATTTCTTGGTGACAGCTCTGTGATTCCTCAGTGCCTTGCCACTGCGGTGTTCTGAGAACACGGGGCTCCAACGGGGCGTCCAGGCAGGCGGCGGGAACGGAGAAGCCGGCCCAGGCCACTTGCCATTCAGCTGGACTCTGCTGGCCACCAGCAACTCCTAGCTGCAGGTTGGGGGTCACAGCCGCTGCTGTGCTTCTCTCCTCTCTTCTCTTTCCTCCCGCACCCCTGCATGCATGTCCATCTCTCTGTTAACCGGCCTGAGTTCGGATGGAGTACGGGGCACCCCTTACCTTCATTACACACGAGGGTAAGGGGGGCTCTCTCAGGCTGCTTCATTCCAACCTGCCAGGTACTCCCCGGTTCCCATTCAGCAAGCAGCTGCTGGGCTCCTGGTAAGTGGCCCGATTAAGCGGCAGTGGCCACAGTGGTTAAGAACACAGGTCCAGTACCAGGGGCATAGCTTCGGATCCCAGTGCCGTGCCCGGCTTGCTGCGGGAATGAAGTGAGCAGACACACAGGGCACTGAGACCCAGGCCTGGCCTGCGGGCACCCCCACCTCAGCCGCGCTTACTATTTGTGGTCGGTACAGATATATGTGTTCCTCCTTGATTCGTTACAAGGACCTGACAAACTAGTGATTTCTGTGTCCATCCGATGAAGACATCGAGGGTGGAGAAGGTCAAATATTTTGCTCAAATATACACCACGGATTAGCATCAAAACCAAGACTTGAAGCTGGGTGTGGAGGCCAGTTCTCTCCATGACTGTTCTGCACGCAGTCATGGCACATTGCTGTCACACGTGTGCTATGCAAATATTCGCCAAATGGGTAGTCATCTATTTTTGTTCACATTCAGGATCCTGCCAACATCCCCTTGACAGCGGCTCCAGGAAAGATGTGAGGATGGTCTGCTAGCTGGAGCCATCAGCCTTGGACTTGCAGCACTGACCTCCCCATGGTAAGGCCTCCTGGGGATGGTTCCAGGCTGGAAGAACGCTCCCTCCCAGTTAGGGAAGGAAAACCTGGGCTTGCCTTTTAAGGAGGGGTGAAAATGATGCAAGGCCCAGCCAGCAGGGGGTATGGGATGGAAGGATGGGGGTAAATGCCCCAAATGGCCAGCTCAAAAAGAGTTTATGAAAATCAACCCATAAATCCATCCTCTATGCTGCCATGGCCACCACCTTAAGCCAAGCCTCCAGCATCTATCTTCTGATGGCTTCTGCAGTGTCCCTGCTGGCTTTGGGCTATGCATCCTTCCCTATAGCAGCCAGGATGATCCCTTCAAACTGTAAATCAGATCATGCCACCCACCCCACCCCCCGTATTGCTGTCCCATTGAGAGTGAACCCAGCCACTTCCCGCAGCTCTGCCTCGCTCTCATTTCCTGTTTCAGCCCATCCTGCTCTCCTGGGTCACTGGGCCACAACTGTTGGCTTCCTACTGGACCTGGAACCCACCAAATGCCTCCCTTGCCCAGGCTTTGCACCCACCTGGAACATTCCTATCCCCAAACCCGCAAGGTGGCCCTTTTTGCAACTGCGGGCCTCAGAGTATAGATCCCTCTCTCAAAGACATGATGTCCAGCCCTCAGCCCCCTGGCCCTACCACGTTCTGCTGCACTTGCTTCATTCCATTTGTACCAAGAGCTAAAATGATCAAGTGCTAAAACTGTGTTTCCATAAGCTCCTTGAGGGCAGGGGACTGTCTTGTCTAGTTCTGTCACTCAGCCCCGGAACATAGTGGGGATGAAGGTGCTCCATAATCATTTGTGGATCCAGGCTTTACATGTCTCACCCTCGGCTATGTTTGAAGGGATGGAAACGTACTTGTGTCTCGAATCTTGCTCCCAGGAGCTTCTAATCTGGTTTAGAGCAAAGAGGCATTCCCACAGGACCCAGTGGGAAAGCATGGGAAATGGAGGGGGGCCGGGAAGAGAAGGGGCAGAGTCTGAAAGACATGCCCCCCAGGCCAAGGGGAGGCTTTGGCTCTGCGGATGCTGAGGACATGTTTTGACTACATTTTGCACTGGCTCTCCTGTTGTTCCCTGGATCGGGCTCCCCCAGCCTGTGTGGGCATGCCCAGGGACCCTGATTTCTCCTCTCCCCTCCTCTTCGCTCCCACGGAGTCTCAGACTCTCTTGCTCAAGGACAAGCACGGTGAATATTGTTTCTGTGCTGAGACAGCCGCGTGGCTGGAGCGGACCCACTGCAGGCTCTGGACCAGTTCTGGAGACCTGAGGGTCATCCAGCGAGCTCTCGGCCGCCTGGTGACAGCCACCTGTGGGTCTGTGGGCCAGGTCACTCCCACTCTGTCTCTGTCACTGTCCAAATTAGAGCACGTACACCCTCCCGCCGTCAAACCTCTGCCTCCTCCGTTCTCCCTTCTTATTTGTTAAACAAATCCTGATCTGCCTTTTTAGGCTGCTCTTGAATTTTATGGCAACATATAATAAACATCTGACTGCTTTTATTTCTATTCAACTTTTATCTCGAATGTCTCTGCTCTTTCAAACCGAATATTTATAGCATCGCACGGCCGCTGCGATTTCATTCCTCACCCATACTGTCACTCCCTCCGGCTCACGTTCACCAGCCCCTCAGAAAAGCTGGGGAACCTGCGGGCAAGTGCTCTCTTCTGCCCCCACGGGGCTCCCAGCCTCAAGGTGTGAGTCACTGGGCGCCCAGGGGAGCAGACAGCCTCCAGGCCGTCCAGCCTCCGCTCGGAGTCGGGCCATCTCTAGGTGACTCAGAGCCTCCTTGTGCTTGCCATCTGTGCAGTTAACTCCCTGCAAGACTGGGCCAGGGGTGGCAGGGACCTACCGTGCCCTGGGGACACCCTGCCCTGTCCATTTAGGAGCAGACCTGGGGTGTTCCCGGCCTTTTGACTGTTGTGAGCCTTCTCTTTCCTGACAGCTCAGGTCCTGGCCAGGCTCTTTGGAGCACCTGTGCTTGCCCCCAGTCTTCACAGCACCCCAGCTGCCCCAGCAATCTTCCTTTCACCCAGAGCTCTCTGGGCCCTCCTTGCTTACTGGCCCAAAAGGTTAACCACAGGACGCCCACCCAAACGTAGTGTCCCCAAGACAGCAGCTTACCTGGTGGAGAATGGCGCTGTGGACCTGTAGTCTGAAGACCTTACTTGTCCTCTCTGAGCCTTGGTGTCATCATCTATAAAATGGGCATCATGATGCCTGCCCAGTTTGTCTCACAGGGCAGCCCTGAGGATCCTGAAAGGTGACAACTAGGGAGGGGCTTTGCAAACCTCAGCTCTGGGTCCCGCTGGAGGAGGCAGAGAGGAGCTCCAGCCCCCTGTGGGCCCAAACCCAAATCCCTCAAGACAGACAGCCAAATGCTGCATACCTTCCTCAGTTTCTTGGGCATCAAGAACTAGAAAGGTCTTGTGATCTCCCGGGCTGGGCTGCCTTTCCTCATCCCCTCTGCCTCAACTGGCACAAACCCCTCCAGTCTCTGCACATTGCTTGTGAGGACGAATCTGCCTTGTCAGCTTGTCCCCAGCCTGCTCCCCACTCTTCAGGAGACTCTACCCCAAGTGACCTTGCTGGGGGACCCTGACCCAACAGAGAACACCCCACAGATAACCAGTTTGCCCTTCCTTCTTTGGCATGCCTTACACCTGGTCAACACTGCACCTTTCAGTTGACTGATTACCCCAGGGGCAGCCCACATGGACCTAGGCAAGAAACTTCCATTTGGTTGTGAAAGCTTTTTATGCTTTAAATCCAGTCTGAACAAGCCATGTACAACAGCCACATGTCTAGAATCTCATGCTCACAGAGCTGGGTGACCTTCCCAATGTTCCCCATCTCCCATCTTACCACTCATGAGGGCATCTCTGCCCAACACCACTAAAAAGCCATCCTCCTTCTGTACCAGCAAGTCCCAAACACCAGAACTGGGTCCATCTTTATTGAAGGTTTCACCGGTTGTGTGAGTCAGTCAAGACACTTACAATTTTAAGATATAGAAGTCCAGTGCAATCTGGTTGGTGGGCGGGGGGGGGGGGAAGAGAGATATTTGCTGACCTAACTGAAAAACTCCTGGGATCATTTAGTTTCAAATACAACTTGATCCAGAGCTCCAGCGGTATCACCCAACGGCCATGTATTCCTGGCAATATCAACTGTGGGCGGGGTGGAGGGCAGAGGGATTCTCGTACGTTGCTGGAGGGAGCACAACTTGGCACAGCAACTTTGCAGAATTGCTGGGTGTTACCTGCTGAAGCTGAGCAAACACATGATTCCATCCAAAGCAATTCCATATTTCAGTTTGAAAACAATAGAGATGATGAATGCTTATGTCCACTAGAAGATGTGAATGAGATATAAATAAGAAAACGCTGGCAGTTTTCTTCGTTTTAATAGCCAAAACCAAAAGACAACCTGAATGCCCATTCTGGTAAACCATGTCAAGTGGAACATAGTTATAGAAGGAAATACTATACAGAAGAAAACATCACTAAAACAACATACACGACATGGAAGAGTCTCAGCATAATGTGTGAGTGAAGAACCCAGGCACAAAGAGTGCATGCTTCATCCAAGTGGTTTTATTTGTCTGAAGTTCAAAAATAGCAGTTATCCTTGGGCATGTTGTCAGTGAAAGGAGACACAAGGCAACCTTCTGGAGTGCTGAAATGTTCTATAGCTTAGTCTGGGTGGTAGTTCGCAGGTGTAGAATCATGTGAAATTACATTGAGCTGCACGATTAAAATTGGTGCACGTTTCCACATGCAAATTATACCACAATAAAAATATCTCAAGAACAATCATTAAAAGGAAAGAAAGAAACTCTATTTCTCCAGATCTGAGTTCTTCACACTTAGTGGATGCTCCCCATGTGGTGGGAAGGTGGCCATCCATGGATCCCAACTGACACCCTCCAGAGGAAAGGAGCCTCTTCTCCAGTGGCCCCAGGAATCAACTTTCTTCAGAATGACTTTGGTCACATGCCCATGCCCAGGCCCACCCTGTGATGGAGGCAGGGCCAGGTGGACATGAGGAGGATGCACAGATTGGCCAGGCTTGGGTGGCAGGCCCACCCTGGAGCCAGGGGTTTGAGCCAGATGCACCCCAAGCACACGGAGTAAGGTGGGGGAAGTGTGGGTTCCCAAAGGACAAATAAAGTATGGCTAGCCAGAAGAGTTAGTAGATACTGGCAGGGCATGAGATCTAAGTGATGGGAGGAACACAGGGGCTGTGTGTGTGAACTTTGCTTCATGCACCCAAACGGATGCTATCCAGAAGCTCCAGAGTCCCTCTAAGGATGAGGGACGTGTTCCCCTAGGCGCTGGGAAGGTTGTTGGCCAATGGTCTTCCGTTCCCAGGTTTCTTTAGGGACTACCTCTGCTGGAGACAGGTGACTAGCCCAGGCCTTACCTAGTTCCGTGAAGCAGCACCACCATGGAAGAGCTGGTTGATAGCAGCACCGTGGGACAATCCTGAAGGCCATTCCTGCTCCAGAACTTCCTACACGTTGGCTGAGACCTTGGTGAGACTGCTCGGCAGCCCGACCCCTCCCGAGGACCAACCCACCTCGTCCCTTGCCCACAGGCCTGGCTCCCAAGAGCATTCCCTTGTAAACATTCCGCACAAGCCACCCCTCAGAGCCTGCTTCTTAGGGAACCAACCTGTGACGGCTGCCAACTGTCCTTCCTTGTGACGAGGCCTTCTTTATTCTGAGAACACTTTGGGGTGGGAAAGTAGTATGTATGCTATGAGATGGTAGCATTACCAGACGAGAGGGTGTTATTTTTCTCTGTCTTTTACTTGCCAAAGGGAACCAGGATTCTCCTGAGTGGGGTCCCTGGAGTCACTTTGATGTTGCACTGGGGTATCAAATTCAGCAGTCCGAGGATGACCACAGCTTCTCAGAGCATCACTTCTTGGTCTGTTCTCTGTGTCAAGAGCAAAGAAATCAAGTCTGCATGCCTGGTGCCCTCCTGCCTGCTCAGCTAAACTTTGCATCATGTCCACTTTCAGCCTCTCTTGTCACTGTACCACACTCCCTCTCAAGAAAGCATTAGCGACGGATGTCTGCTGTTCATTTTTTACCTGTCCAGTGTTCACCCCACTATTTTTTGGAGAGAATGCCCTCATTTTCATGTGTTGCCCAACCCTTCCCTGCCCTCCATCCATATCTTTGGGGAAGATTTTCCTTCCTCCTCCTCCCATGGCAGAGTTGGGATGTGGGCATGGAGCCAATCACAGGATTTCACCTCTGAAGGCCCTAAAGTGATTGGTCCAGAGATACACCTGTCCCCTGAGCTGCGCCAATGAGCATGCAGCCTGGAGTCGGGAGGCCCCACTGAGAAAAAGCTGCCCTCCTTCCGCTGTGGCTGTTAACGGTGAGGATGCTCTAAGCCCAGAGATGGTAAGAAGCCCGGATGGAGAAGAGGAGAGCCAAGAGATGGAGAGGACTGGAAACCGATCCCTGAAAACGTTGTTTTAGTACCTATATCCAGCCATATCTGAAGCCATACACACACATCCACACTTTCCACTTATGTGAGCTAATCAATTCCTCTTTCCTCCCTTGAGCCAATTTGCATTAAATTTTTGTCACTTGCATATGAAAGGGCCCCAAATGTTACAGAATTTCTGAATATAAGTGATGAAAGGAACTTGGATTTGCTCCAATAATAAATATGAAATGAAATAATGTGTACCCACTGAAACCTATATCGAGGCTTACAACCCAAGCCCACAATTGGGAACCATCCTCTGTAGGACAAGGACATCCAGTCACTACCCTTCAAGACTCCTTGACTCTCCTGGGTCCCAGCTTTCACCAATGCTTGTCCCTCCTTCCTAAGCCCGGTCCTTGAGCAGGTTAGCCTGGAAGACACAGATCGGCAGACTCCAGCCTGTAGGCCAGATCTGACCTGCCTCCTGTTTTCTATGGCCTGTGAGCTAAGAATGGTTTTTACGTTTTTAAATGGTTGGTGAAAAAAATAAGATTACTATTTCCTCCCGTGTAAAAATTATATTAAATTCACATTTCAGTGTCCATAAATAAAGTTTTATTGGAACACAGCCATGCTCATTTGTTTATGTATTGTCTACAGTTGCTTTCGCACTACAACAGCAAAATTGGATAGTTGTGACAGGGACGGTATGGCCCACAGAGTCTAAAATATTTACTATCTGGACCTTTGCAGGAAGAGTTTGCCGACCCCTGGTGTGATCTTTGCAGTTCAGTATCCAGCACTGGATACTGTTGTGTCACCAACAGTGAAAAGCATTTCTCTTTAAATAATTTATATATCTTCCCAAGTTTTAGGTAGTGAGCGTCTCAGGATTGGAGGCATTTTTTTCATCAGCTTGATGTTTCCAGGAACTCGCTCTGAGCTAAACATGCATATTCTTGCAATAAGTCTTTGCTGAATAAAGATAAAAATGACTATATGTCAATTACATCTCAATAATAATAACACAAGAAAGAAAACAAAAGTTCAATGTTAAATTAGGTCCCTGATCATTTAATTCAAAAGTAAAAATAATCACAGAAGGTATACACTGCCATTACCGTTTTAATGAGATCCACCTGGGTCTTCTTAGTGCAGAATTGTGTGGCCATTGAGGAATGTGACCCACACCACTGAGGGACACCAGCACTCAGGTGTGCTTTTCCTGGGCAGACCTATCATTTGATTCAGAGGCTGACGCCGGAGGTAGAAGCTTAAATTCCAGTCCCTGCCTGCAAGTTATGTCACTTCTTTGTGGCTTAGCTTCCACGTCGGTAAGAGGGGTGATAAGTGTTTACCTCCTGGGAGTTATGAAGATTAAGTAAGATAACACTTAAGTAAAAGTACTCCAAAATATTAGCTTTTATTTTCGTCCCTCACTCCTTGTGCAAGAAAATAATTTAAAAGACCTTTATTGCTCTTCATTTTTCTTGTAAAAGCTGTAGGAAGGTGAACTAACCCACTGAAACAAAGCAATTCACAAGTTGAGCGAATCATCAATCATCATGAATTAGATGACTATATTCCATCAGGTTCCCATCTGATAGAACTCATTTTCCAGTTTGGAAATGGGAAAGGTATTGGGCGCTCTGTGTGTGATGCGCAGCTCACACACCCTCCAAGCCTTAGTCCACCCTCAGGGGCCAGATGGTCTTTCTACCCCACCTCATGACCAGAACTGCTCCCTTCAGGATTCCCGATGATCTCCATGCTGTCAAATGCAATAACCAGTTCTTAGCCTGTACCCCACTCAATGTCTCACCGGCTTTTGATAGAGTTAAATGTGCCTCCTTCTTAAAGGATTCTTCCTGCGTCTTAGAGGACAGACCTCACCTGTAAAACCTAACTATTGTTTTCTGCTCTCAGAAACTGAGCTCAGTCTTCACCATCTTAGCAAATGACCCTGGGTATGGGCTTGAGGGGAAAAAAAAAAGAAATCAAGGTTGATTCTAAGTTTTCAGCCTCAGCAACCTGGTGAGTGCCCATGTGTCATGATCCTTTCTAGGCCGCCTCATTAGCTGGAGGTACAGATGCATGCGGATATGGATATACATACTCATATGGACATAGATCCAGATATAGATTTGTCTATTGTCCCTCTGTCTCCTTCACAAAGAAGTATGCTCTGCGAGAGCAGGAAATTTACATGATGTCTGGAGAAACCACAATGAACATAACAGACTGGTACATAGTAAGTGCCCCCCAAATATGCCTTGAATAACTGGTCGTGTAGAACAAGAATGTTCCCTGGGTCTCCAGCATGATAGGGCTTCCTGGGCCACAAAAGAAGTAGGAGTGAAGCCCAGAACTCAATCCAGAGTGTATTTATAAGGGCACACAGTGGTGGAAAACACGTCTCTGGGCAAAGGCAATGTATTTACACGCAGGCCCTGTTTTTACTGAATTTTGAAACAGATATAGATAGATGATAGATAGATGGATAGATAGATAGATAGATAGATAGATAGATAGATAGATAGATAGATAGACAGATAGATAGATAGATATAGATAGATAGATAGATAGCTGGATAAATAGATAGATAATTGAGTTGGTTGAAATAACAGATATCTAAGTGAATATTTTGTTCATGTTAAGCCAAATGCTTATTTTCTAGAATTTGCTCTTCACAGCCCCTTGTTTTATTAGAATTATTATTATTATTATTTTTAAGTAGGCTCCACACCCAGCATGGAGCCCAGTGTGGGGCTTGAACTCACCGTCCTGAGATCAAGACCTGAGCTGAGATCAAGAGTCTGACACTTACGCGACTGAGCCACTCAGATGCCCCTTTCTTAGAATTTTTTTTTTTTTTTTTTAACACAACTGCTTGTTTTGGTGTCAGGTAGATACATTGAAGCTACAAACTTTGCCCGGAAGATATGGGAAGACAGTCTTCATGCTTTCTGCCTCTACTATCAGCAAATCCTGAGTCCTCGCATGTGGCAAATCCCTGCTAGTCTCCAAGACAACATGTGGAGCCATGTACGGCACCTGTATTCACAAAGTCCAAAGTCAGGTGGGCACCCGGATTGGAAACGAAAGGGTCAAATTGTCTTCATTCACAGACAACATGATCACCTATATAGAAAATCTGATGGAGTCTATAAAAACGCTAATAAAACTCCTAAGTATATTTAGCAAATTTGCAGATTACAAGAACAATACAGAGAACTGTACTTCTATATTCTAGCAATGAACAATCATAAATTGTAATCCTTAAAATACGATTTATGATACATCACAAATGTGAAATACTTTGTCATAAATCTGACAAAGGATATGAAAGACATGTACTCTGACAACAAAATATTGTGACGGAAATTTAAAAAGACCTAAATAAACGGGGGATTGAGACCATGCTCATGAGTCAGAAGATTCAACGTTATCAACATCAACTCTTCCCTAATTGATTTAATGATATCTCAGTCAATCAAAATCTTAGCAGGCTACTTGTAAATACTGAGCAGCTTATTATAAAATTTATATAGAAATACAAAGGATCTGGGTAAAAAAAGAAACACAAAAGATCTGAAATAGCCAAAAGAACTCTGGAAATGAAGAACAAAGCTAGAAAGGGAATACTACCTGATATCAACAATTATTACAAAGCTACAATAATTAAAATAATAAGGTATTGGCATAAAGATAGACAAGGAGAGGGACAGAATAGAATCAAGGATTCAAAAATAAACCTATACACACACAGACAACTAACTTCTACAAAGGAGCAAAAACAACGCACTTGAGGAAAAATAACCTTTTTCACAAATGGAGTTGGGACAATTAGGTATTCATAGGCAAAAAAAAAAAAAAGGACCCACACCTTATACCACACACTGCATTAACTTAAAATGGAACACAGACTTAAGTTTAAAATGCCACACTAAAAATGCCTAGAAGAAAATGTAGGAGAAAATCTTTGTGATCTTGGATTTATGCAAAAATACCTTAGCTGTGATACCATAGTACAATCCATAGAAGAAGAAATTCATAACTTGGACTTCATTGAAATGAATTCCTGCTCTTTAAAACACATTGTCAGGAGAATGAAAAGACAAGTCATGGACCTGTAGAAAATCTTTGTAAAGAAATGTCTGATCAGAGACTTATCTCCGGAATATATAAAAAACACTCAAAACTCAACAATAACAAACAAGCCAGAAAGGATGGGCAAAATATTTGAGTAGATATTTCACCAATAAGGCACATCAGTGACAAATAAGGCCGTGAAAAATGCTCAACATGATTAGTCAGTAGGGAAATGCAAATCAAAACCACGGGGTAGCTCCACGTACCTTTTAGAACGACTAAAATAGATAAAATAATAAAATAAAATAAAATAAAATAAAATAAAATAAAATAAAATAAAA
>NW_023270459.1:7939843-8002187 GCF_011800145.1 Mirounga leonina | reverse complement strand
AATAAAATAAAATAAAATAAAATAAAATAAAATAAAATAAAATAAAATAAAATAAAATAAAATAAAGACTGATTATACCAAAACTGTGGAGGAACTGGGGATGAAAAAAGTTTGACCACTTTGTAAAACAGTTTGGCAGTTTCTTAGAAAGTTAAACGTGTGTTTATTGTGGGATCCAGACATTCTGCTCATGGGTGCTCACCAAGAGCAAAGGAAATATGTCACATAAAGACATGCACACAGATGCTCACAGCATCTTCATCCAGAATAGCCCCCAACTGGAAGCAACCCAGATCTCCACCAACAGATGAATGGATAAGCAATTTACGGTAAATGCATATGCAATGGAATACTACTCAGAAATGAATAAGAATGAACAATGAAAATAAACAGCAGCATGACTGAATCTAACATAATTCTGCTGAATAAAAGAAGCCATATTTTTTTTTAAGAGGACATGCCAGGGCACCTGGATGGCTGTCAGTTAAGCACCCTACTCTTAATCTCAGCTCAGGTCTTGGTCTCAGGGCGGTGAGGTCAAGCCTCAAGTTGCGCATGGAGACTTCATAAGAAAAAAAAATAGTAATAATAGTAATAAAAAAATTAAAAAAGACATACCATTTGATCCTATTTATATGGAATTCTAGAAAATGCCAATTAATCTACAGTGACAGAAAGTAGATCTATGGTTGCCTGGGTTGTTGGCGGGGGCAAGGGGGTTTACAAGGGGCATGAGGCAGCTTCTGGAGGGGGTGATATGTTTGCTTTGTTGATTGTGGTCATGGCTTCACAGGTGTATACATATGTCAAAACTTATCAAACTGTACATTTCAAATATGCACAGTTATTATAGGTCAATTGTACCTTAATAAAGCCGTTAAAATGAAGAAGTCCAGTGGGGAAAGCAATGGCTCTTCCTGGTGCGGGGAGCACTGGGCAGCTGCTGGGAAAGAAGCAGGGTGCAGGGAAGGAAGCAGGATGCAGGAATGGAAGCAGGTGTAGGGGTGGACAGACGTGGAGCATGGGATGTGACACAGGCCTGAGTAGTGTGTGGTGAGGGTCAGTTGGTTCTTCCCAAGAAGGCAAGACCTGAGTATATCTGAAAAGGATGAACTATGAAAAGTTGGGGTGCAGGGCAGCTGAGCAGGGAAGACGAGGTCCCAGAAAGACAGAGAAGCTCGTAGCAAAGTTCTGAGGGAAAATGGGGTGTCTTGCTCTCCCAGGACTTCTGCACAAGAGGACAGCTGTATGGATGTCACCTTGCACAGCTCATTTGTGCTCAAAAGAGAGGGTCTTTGGGGATAAAGAAGGATAACATTATTTGTTATCTCCAAATCTGTAGGCACCTTGGGTGACCCCCAAGGCCTCTTATTCCATCAATAGAAGGACCACCATAAATTCATCTATCCAGATTCCCTTTGACCATCAACTCACCCATGTCCTGGGCAGGCTCAGCGTCCAGCCTGAGGAGCCCCCGGGCTCAGTCACACCAGCCGAGGGATTGCTGCAGTGGGAAGCAGAATGACCAACCAGCTCTGCTGGGTGGCCTCAGACCATTGCTTAACCTTCTCTGAACCTTAGGGTCCTCACCTGCAATGTAGAGTCTATGTCATAGACTGTCCTTATTCTAATTCTTGGGCCTTGGAAGGAGGTGGGGAAGTGGGAGTTCTTTTGGAAAGAAAGGGGGTATTTAAGTGCAAAGGTGGTTCACCGAAGCCCACTGCCTCCTGGTGTGGCCAACTGCCATAGGAGTTTTGTGCCCCACCCAGTCCCCTTTGCTGAGCTGGTGGGTGCACCCATCCCGGGCTGCTGTAGGGGCCTAAGCTGCTGAAATTGTACACCTGCATCCTTCTCTGGAGAATCTTCCTCTTCCAGACACAGAAATACCTGGGAGGCTATGCCCTCCTTGGGGAAGAAGTCTCCATCCAATGACTAATGGATGAAGGGTGACAAAAGCTTTTACCTTAAGGCAGGACAACTCTACAACACTGTTCAGGTTCCAGAGCTCCCGTGGGACCCGGCTGTGGCTAGACTCCAGCTGGGTCCACAGCTCTGCCCCGCTTCTTCCTGGCCCTCCCCTGCTTCACAAACAACCTTGCACCCTACTGAGAGCCCCCCTCCATAGATGACTTGCCTGGGAGTCCTGGACACTCTGCTTCTGAAGACCCCGGCTAAGACCCCAATACTCTGAGTCTTCTTAATGGCAGTTTTAATGGCCTTTCGCATAAGCCATCTGTCTCAGCCCCACAGGGATGTTCTCCCCACCTCCTTTCCCAGAGCCCGCCTTTGGAACACCCAGCAGTCCGGGCCCCAGGACCTGATTCTCTCCTGGATGTTTTGTTCTCACTCTCTTTTCAAAAAACACATTTTCAATAGCTTTAATTTAATCAAAACGTTCTTGACTGAGATCATTAAAGCCTCTGAGAGAGGCATTTAATTCTAAATTCACCATATCCACGCATAGCAGTTGAGTAACTGAAAAATCAACTTTATGTCATAATAGTTTGTTAGAATGTTTGTTTACTCTTCCTCTAAGACACGCTAATTAAAAGAAGAGGCCTTCACGAGCAATCCAGTGAGCAAATGGGATTGGTTAATAGATAAGGGATGGTTGGTAATTACAGGGAAGCCCATGCCCCATCCACACGGGCTGGGTTTCAAGGGAGAGTCTGGGGACACCGTGCTGGGCCCCACTGTTCACTGGGGTTTTACAAAGAGCATTCCTTTGTGTATCTCCTTCACTGACATGCCTTGTGAACATCTCTGAGAAACATCTATCTTTGTTAGGTCTCATCTGTCACCAGATCTTTCTTAATTCATCTCGAAGGGTCGTGATTAAGGATGCTTATGAATCTCTAGGTCACTAGGGCTGAGCTATTTCCACATGCCCATAAACTTGAAGGGAAGTCTGTGCTTCTCACTGACCCCAGCACTAGTTCCTCAGGCAGGAAAATGAAGCTATCCTGGAAGGTCCCCCCTCTGTCAGCTCCAGGAGACCCAGCCAGCCCTCCCGCCTTCCCACGGCTCCCTCCAGCGGATGCACCCTTCCCGACCTGGGGGTCTGGTTGCTTACTGATAGTTCAGGAACATCTCCAAACACAGACACTGGGGGGGCCTGGGATTCATTCGTTCAAGTGCAAAACATCAGACCCCCACCCTGTCCCGCCCGTGACCCCCTTCCACCGCACCTGGCCATGTCTGCCTTTATGCAATTTCGCACATGCACAAACGATTTTCTCTCTCTTTCCTTTCCTCACACATCCAGGCCAATTACCCAATGTCCTGCCTCAGGCCTAGTGCCTCCCTTCACAGCCTGGGTACTCCTGCCCAGCTTTACCGTCGGCCACTGCAGGCCCTGCTCTCCTGCCCTGGCTCAGGGCCAGGGATCCTCACCTCCCCACAGACCCCAAGATGTCAGAGTGAGAGGAAACCTTCCGGACCATGTGGCCTCGCTCATTTTAAAATAAGGGAGCTGAGGCAGAGACACAGTGATGGAACTGGAAGGCTACCCCAAGGTCATTGCTGTTTTTCATACCCAGTGCACAGTAAGACGTAGGGAACTCAGACTAACCAGACCAACTCCATCCATGCTATTCATCTTGATGGCCCCTATTTTTTCCTAGCTTCCTTTGGCTTTCTAGGAGCTGAAAGACCCATCCAAGGGGATGTTGTGAAAATACCCCATGGTTGTGTTTCATGCAAATTTGAATTAGACAAATATAATAGCCTATGCTTAAAATATGAACAGAGATTCATCGGTTATATATAACACCTAGTGCTCATTACATCATGTGCCCTCCTTAATCACTGAACTCTACCTCTGGAACTAATAATACACTATGTGTTAATTAATCGTATTTAAATAAAATAAAATAAATTAAAAAAAAGAAAAAATACGAACAAAGTCTTACTTTTATGTGAAGTCTGAAATAACGTGAATTTCAAGCATTATACCACTAGGAACACATCAGTCTTGAATTAGGTACGTTTTGCATGTGAGGACTTCGGGAAGGTCCCGTAGGTGTGACCACTGGGGTGGACAGGGATTCCAGGGCTCCTTCGGGGCACAGATGGTATCATTTATTCCTGCCGTCTCCTGTAGGACTGGCACAAAGAAGAGGCTATTGGCAGCTGTTAGGTGGGCCAGGGGTCCATGAGTGGATGTTCTCCGCCATACCACTAACTCAGGTCCTACAGTCCCGGTCCTGAGCCTGTCCTGGGCCAAGGCCTACAGCCTTGCTCTGGGATAGGGGGGCACAGGGGACACTCGTGAGGGGCTGGACTCTGAAGAGCAGTTGGTCTCTGCACTAAAAGGGTGGGTATGATGGACTACCCAGAGCCAGCCTGCCGAGAGGTAGGCTGGGATAATCGGGATAAGAGCCAGAAGGAAATCCCTGCCTGCCAGGGAACATCCTTGCCTCCTTGCCTCTATCAGGAAACCTTTCGGTCCAGGAAACCCTGGCCTTGGGAGCTGCCATAAAGCGTGTGCTTGTTACTGGTTTCTGGAAGTCTCCTGCACTGTCTGAAACCAACTACCTCTTCATTCTCACTAGTATGTAGTGAAAGCCTCATGCCTCCCAGGCTCTGCCCTCAGCCCTCCAAGAACATCTTATTTAATTCTCCAATGACCACCTGAAGGAAGGATCATCATTCCTACTTCCCAAATGAGGAAACTGAGGCCCACGAGGGTTTTTTTTTTTAATTTATTTATTCATTTGAGACACAGAGATACAGAGAGAGAGAGAGAGGGAGAGAGCATGAGCAGGGAGAGAGGCAGAGGGAGAGGGAGAAGCACGCTCCCCGCTGAGCAGGAAGCCTGATGCAGGGCTCGATCCCAGGACGCTGGGATCATGATCTGAGCCGAAGGCAGACGCTTAACCATCTGAGCCACCCAGGCGCCCCGAGGCCCACAAGGTTTAAGGACTGTTTTCCAAGTGTTGGAGCTGGGTTGGGAAACCAGTGGACTTCTCCCAGACCCTCCCAGGTTCCCAGCACACACTTCTGTGAGTCCCCATGTGATCCCAGCCCTTGTAGAGAGGGCTCCTTCACTGGGTAAATCGGGAAGGTCGGCCTCAGGTAGACGGCAGGACACCCCCCCAAGATCAGCTCCTGCCCGAGCAGAGGTCGTAGCAGCCACTGCCATCACCCCAAGCCTGACAAGACAGAGGCCGAGCTCCTGCCACTGGTGGGGAAGCCACTTTGCAGCCAAATCCCTCTGGCTCACCTGCGTGGGTTCCCCAGGCCACGTCTCTGCCACTTCCCACCTTTGCTCTCTCCGTCTTCTTTGCCTGGAGGCCCTCATTCCTTCTCCTCTACTCAGCCCAACCCCTTCCCATGGTCACCTTCAATCCCCACCGACAACTCCTGTATCCCAGCTGACCTCGTCCTGTCTTGAGGGTCCACGTTGGGTTTGGCAGCACATAGAAACGATATTAATACAAGTGATAGAAACAAGGAGAGCAAACTGGAATAATGTGACAGGGGTGAAAGCAGGGGGCATAGGCTCTGCCTAAAGGGGCACCCACTCTTCATAGCAGCCTTTGGTCATCACGTGGGAATGCAGGCCCGGTGTTGCCAGATTTGACTTTTAAAAGGATGATAGAAACTCAGATCTTATATGAACTATCCCAGTTTTAATGTAAATTAATGCCAATTTCTAAAACTCAGTGTGTCCCAAGAAAACCTCTCTTTGGGCTGGATTTGGGTCACAAACAAATAGTTTACGGTCTATTGCCAAGAGCATGTGTGGTGTGCAGAACTTGGCCCAGTGTCTGAGTCTAGATGACTCTGCAGGACTCCCCCAGCTTTCTTCATGGGGGGCTTCATTTCCCCACAGGTAGCCCCTGCCTCTTTCCAAGATTGAGGAAGTTGTAACTGATCACACTGTCCTTGATGCTCTGGCTATTATGAATCTCAGAGCAAAAACTAAGCCAGATCACAGAGATTACTTCATAGTAATAGATTACTTCTATCCTCAAATTTTTCCTTTGTATGCATATATATATTTATATACTTTCACTGTAAATGTTCCTATGCAAAGCATCATAGAAATTTCGTGAAAGAGGAGGTAGGGAAGAATTGAATAAATCCATGAATTAAATAGGTGTTGGGTCAGGGACCATCTCCTCTCTTATCCTGACCTTGACCTTCTTCCAGGCCCATCTGGACATGTGTATTTCTCAGGGTTCTTTGGTTACAAGGAACAGAAGGCAACTGTGGCTGGCATCAGGAAAAGGGAATTTTTTGGAAGAAGCAGCAGTAACTCAGAGAATATAAAGAAGTTTAAAAAAAAAAAAAAGGAAAAAAAGAAAGAAAGGAAAGAAGTGAAGAACCAGTACAGGGAAGGATCTGGAACCAGAAGTATGCAGGCTGAGTCAGAGTCTGACTCAGGTCATGATCTGAGGCTGATGAATTCCAAGGCTTGGCACCTGCTGCTCAGGACTCAAATTCAGAGAAGTTGGCATTGCCTGGATAGCATCCCCTCCCTTTATCAATCTCATCAAGACCTTTACAAAACAGGGAGAGTGAATCCCCAGAGGGAAATATGGGTGAGATTTAGGGAAAGAATGGATGTGCTAAATGGATCTCGTTGAAGTGTATTGAACTGAGCCAGACCTCATAGAGTTGAGGAGTCTAGCTTGGGAACATTCATTCACTTCCTTATTTCTCGTGAATCCAAGGGGACCCATTGTAGCTGGGATGAATCATGATCGTGGGAAGGAGCCCTCACTTAGGCAGTTGGACAAAGGAGGAAGCAGAGGTCCCCAGAGCTCCTTCTCGGCTCCAGAATGGGGCAGGCATAACTAAGCCTCCGAACAACACCCCCACCCAGGCAACCTCCAATGCTGTGCCTTCCCCAAGCAGCCCTCTCTGCTCCCCATACTCCTCCGCATGGGCAGACTGCCCTGGCCTCCGTACCCCTTGGCCGATTTCCCTTCCCTGGCGCTGAGCTCCCAATCCCCTGTTTTAGACCCTTATGTCATCCCTCAGGTGGGCAAGGTTTTGAGCCCCTCTCCACGCCATGTGGTTAAAAACTCAGATACCATACGACCCTGGACCTGAGCTCTGCTTTCTCAGATGTGTAAAATGTGGATAATACCGACCTTGCAGGACTATCGGGAGGATAGTACGGAGCACTGTACATGAAGATGTTCAGTAAGCATCTCTTGGTTTACAAGTATTTACTGAGTAAATACTCCATGCCAGCCTCTTTCTAGCCTCAGGGCGTGGAGCAAGACTGACCAGCCCCAGCCCTCCTGGAGAAAGAGAGCGGTCACATAAACACATACACAGCGTACCTCCAGGAGTAATAGGCACAGTGAAGAACATGGGGGAGTGGTGGAGGTGAGGTCCCACTGCAGGAGGGGAGGGCTCCCTGCCCAGCGGAGAGAGTGTAGTCAGTGCCCAGCCTCCACCTGTCGGCCCCTTCGGGACCTGCCTCACTGCAGAGAGTCGCCTCCAGGGGCCCTGCCCTTTCCTGGGGCAGCCTGCATCTGGGAGTTCAGCGACGTGGCCTGGAGAAGTTGAGCCACCTGGGCCGCTGAGGGACCTCTGACCGGTGACCTTGGCTCCCAAGCTCCTGGCATCATGGTTGCCGCTGTTTTCATCCCAGCTACAAGTCCTGCTTCCACCCACTTCTCCACACAGACCTCCATTCCTTTCAAACACATCGTTTCCTGATTGCTGTCTCTGTGTCTGTTCCTTTCTGTGGACTCAATAGCGTCAGAGGCCATCGGACCACTTGTGATTGTAGGTAGGGGTCAGGGACAGACTTTGTGCAGAGCCCAGAACCAAATAAGGACAGGAGCACTGAGACCAACTGGGGGAGACTGGTCTGGAGCAGAGCCACATAAGCAAAGGCCCTGGGAAAAGGAGGAATACGAGCCAGGAGGCCGGTGTGGTGGTAGGGGAGTGAGTGAGGGGAGGTGCAGTCGGAGATGAGGTCACAAAGAGCACAGGGGCCTGGGTGACAAGGGCCGTAAGGTCATTAAATCCTGGCTTCTACCCTGAATGAAATGGGAAGCCGTGTGCGTTTTGGGCTGGCCGAGTCCTGCGATCTGTCTGGTTTTAGGTGGAGCACTCCGGCTATTGTGCAGACAATGGGCTGCGGGGGCAGGCGGGCAGGGGAGGCCGGGAGCTAGCTAGGAGAGGATTTTGGTGGTCACAGCTGTAGGATGACTATGATCACCTCCAGGAAGTAATAGTGGCCATCACAATATGGTGATGACACCGTAGTAACAGTACTTGCCGTCAGAGTGGTTGGCAGGTCAAGGGAAAGGGGTGCCCCTCTCCCGGGGGCACTGGGTTGCCACTCAGAGCTCCTCCTCACGTGGCCTCCCACAATGCAGCGGGTGCGTCCGACCAGAGCCTTAGTAATCTGGACGCACACGGGGGCTGGTCCCATCCCTGGGCTCTGAGAGGACACGCTGCACCCAAACACCCAGCTCTGCCGATGTCGATTTCATCTTCCAGAAGTTTCCTCACTCATTCTAGCTGCCATGCTGTCTTGTTCAGCAGAGGGCTGGGCGGGGCCCGTGTTCTTGGACGGATGTTCAGCCCAGGATGCGGCCTGGGGAGGCTGGGGAGGCTTTCCCCTGCTCCTCCTTCCCAGACTGCTTCCTTTCCCTCAGAAGTCTCTTTGTCTGGCCACAGGAGCTCCTGTGGGCTGCCGGCACAGTGCAGACATGCAACCCTGCTCAGAGAGGGATCTTGAGGCCCCCGCTCCCGAGCAAATTCCATAATCAACTAGACTGAGTGATGTGTTTAGGAGGCCAAGGCTGATACAAACTGTAATTCACATTCCCTGGGCGCCCTGCTCTGTAATAAAGCCTGGATGTCAGACAGCCCAGCCAAGAGCTAACATACCTGTTTGAACTAGTCTTGTGCCAATGGAAACACGGCAGAAAAGAAAAACATTTAGCCAACTGTCTAATGCGAATGGGTTCTTTTCAGCCAAATGAAGACTGATCACCTACGCAGGGCCATACACGGGTATGTTAAATGTTAATGCGTAATAAAGCGGCGATCCGCTCTTCTTTGGTGTTCATGAAGTAACGTTCCCTGTAAATCATCTGTCACGAAATAAACAGGGTGACGGACTTTCCGACCCTGCCTGGCCCACCCAGAGTCCCAGCAGGACCGAGCAGGGCCCGCCTCCGCCGCGCTGCAGGCACCCGGCGCCCACCCCAGGGTGCTCGCCGACCCAGCGACAGACGGGGAGGGACACGGTCAGCCCTTTCGGTGTGGCGTGAAGCAGTATTAATTTCTAAGTGACCCTGTTTAATCAGAACTTCCACGGCAGCGCCATTTAGCGTGAGCCCCATCAGCAAATTTCAAAATACAGGTTTTGCTGGCAAAATAGCCCCATGCTGCCGGTTCGTAGTCAAATATGTATTTAGCCCCCCGAGAATCCTTTTTACGAAGCCAGCAGCTCCAGCGTGCACAATGGTTTAATCGTATATTGTTCTCTGAGTACTAACCCTTTACAAATCATATGACATAAAAAGAAAAATAAGTAACATTGTAAAGACAGTAATGAGAACCGTTGAGCTAAAGTGCCTCTTAAAGAAATCCTAATAAATTCCAGAATTTCTAGTCTTCTGGCAAGCTTTCCATTTAGAACAAAATCAATGATCAATGGCTGCAGCGAGCCGGCGTGAGGCTTGCATGCCTCCGGAGCAGGGAAAACTCATAGACGAAAGATGACATTTCGGGAAAAAGAGCTGACATTGAGTCCATCACTGTCATCGCTTCTGCCATAAAGCAGCTTCAAATATTAAAACATTTTTCATCTGTGCTGCATTATTGGCACCAGAAATTGTTTTCTCTCTGTCTGGTGCGCACTTGAACTGCAGCAGCGCTCCCCGGAGACTCGGGATTGTTACCAAGGCCTCATAACATATTGGCAGTTGACGCGGTGGTGTTCGCGTACACTTGCCACTCACGCGGAGCCTCCCCTCCCCCGGGCCGCGGGCGCAGACCGGGGGCGCGCGGGGGCGCGCGGGGGCGCGCGGGGGCGCGCGGCCGCCAGACCCCAGAGCCCAGCGGCGGCGTGCGACCCGTGCCTCCCCGCGCTGCGCCCCGCCCGCGCCCCGCCCTTCCCTCCCCTCGCCCCTGCCCCGGCCCGGACAGCCCCCCGCCACAGCCCTGGCATCTCCCGGGCGGTTGTCACAGGCCTTTGGACTTCCGAGGCTTTGGCTACCCGGGGAGGGGCGGGGGGAGAAGTCTTTAACATAAGGCAGACATAAGCTGCTGTTCCTTTCATTTCCGTGGCTCTGTGTGAAGATGGAGGGAAATAAGGACGCGCCGTTTGTATGCCTGTCCTCACAGTGCTCACTGTTTAGACGGTGACAGCTATGTCAATCTGGAGGGACAAATGGCTGGGAAGGAAGTGCGCGAGCCGGGGGATTGGCAGCAACCAGCCCTCCCCACCCCACCCCCAGAGGGTCACTTGGACTCCAGAGGACGTTCTCTGCCCACCCCCCCACCCCCTCCGGCCTGGAAGCCCGAGGGGAACAGCGAGGCCTGAGATGAAAGGCTTTCGGGGCAGGTGCAGGAGAGGAGAGGCACCACAGGCCGATTTGGGATTCCCAGCTTCCATGCGAACTGGGACCCAGGATCTAGGGACTTTGTATGTTTGCGTGGCTATGGACAACGTCAGCCCCTCCCAGCCGTCACCCTTAAACTCCATGGCCATGTCCTTTTCCTTTCCAGGAGAGGAGCCCACTCTGCGGCAAGTACCTTCCTCACCAGAAGAAGCTGCTCTTTCTGGGGCTGGTCTGGCCAAGCTGTTTTCTGCATGCTTAAGGTGTGGGATTAGACAGGAACGGGTGGCTGGTGGATGGCAGGACCCCTGGCTGTCCTGAGCGGGGCCACGCTCTGTGGCCTTTGGACTGTAGGGCTTGGCAGGGTGGGGGCACCTGTCCAGTCAGGGGGGCAGGGAGGGTGGACCCAGGGCTTACTCAGACTTCTCCAGGAGGAGAAGCACCCAGGGCTCTTGGTGCTTTCAGGTCATTAAATAAAACCTGCTTTAATTCTAAATAAAATCGGAAGGAAAAAAAAAAATGAACTTTCAGGGCCCAGGATTCCATTTGTCATGACATCAATGCAGCTGTAAAATGGCTTTTTGAATATTTTTTTATGCGGTGAGAGGCCCACAGAGACAAAGTGCCTAGGGCCCTGTGAGAGGCGGGGCATCTCCACGACTCTGGGAGACCCTGGCCCGGGCTCCAGGGAGCTGTGGTCCAGCAAGGAGATATCACAAGTCTGTAAAGAACTAGAGTTTGGGAACAATGTGATGGGTTGCAGCAGACGGACAGGGATGATCCTGCTGGAGAGACGGGGTACCTCCTGGGGAGGGGCCTTTGAGACGAGCCTGCAGAGAAGGCCCCTGTCAGTGGGAGGAGGGCCTGAGAGACACCATCTGACCACTGACCACAGGGAGAGGCCGGAGCAACTTGCAAACCTTCGTGTCCCTGACTCCCAAACCCGCCCTCCTCCCCCAGCGGCCACAGACTCTTCCTGTGCCTTCTCCCACTCACACGTTTGCCCCTTCATCAGATGACGCATCACCCATCACCCCAGGCAGGAGCCCTCCAGTGGATGCAAGCACCAACATGCTGGGCTTTGCACACGGTGCTTACCCCCCACTGAGGCTCATTTGCTTATCAGCCAAATGGAACTCAGAGTCTCAAGGACCTGGTATACAGTGGCTGCTTAATACACAGTAGGAGCTTTGAGGAAGCATGGAGAGATCAACAGGTGTAGACCTTCACACTGGGCTACTTTCTAACTCCCTTTGCAGGCTTCTCCTCGCCCCTCTGGTTCTTGGGAGAGTGTGCAGGCGACTTCTCCCCTGCCTCCAGGGCCACCCGACACTTTACATCTGGCAGGCACCCAGACCTCCAACACCATCCCTGAAGCTCTGCATTCTCCTAGAATCCCCATCAACGAGCAGAGGAGCAATCCAGGTGCTCTGCTCCGAACCCACTCCTGTTAACCCAGGGAAGTGTGCACACTCGCCTCTGCAGGGGTGTGCTGGGGAGCCGGGGAAGGAGGAGCTGAGCTGTCACCCTGACTCTGAGGTCTGCAGAGCCCCCCAGGAGCAGGGCAGAGCCCTGGCCAGGTGGGAGGCAGCGGGGGCGGGGGGGAGATGGGGAGGTCCTCCTTCTGCAGGTCTCCCAACCCCCAGGCAGGTTTCAGCCCTACCTAAAAACCCCAGGCAGCGGGGCCAGCCTGGGTTGGGGGGAGGAGAGGGGCACAGCCAGGTGTGAGGGAGAAGGCTGACATCTGGCTCCCCCCCCCCCCACCCACCCCAGCTCCTGCCTTCCTTGCCTTTAATAACCATCCCTGCAGCCGAGGGGCGGCAGATAAAAACATGCCGGGTTTGGCAGTTCGGGCGAGCGGAGGGTGGATTACGGGGGCATTGAGAGGAAGGGGAAGGAAGAGAAGGAGCGCGAGACGGAGACCACACAGGGAGCCCTGCACAGAGCCCGGCGCAGCCATCTGCCGCGACTTCACTTGCGGCTCCGGAAACTGACAGACACTCCTTGAGCAAGGCCCAGGCCCGTCAGATGAGTCAATCAATCAAAAAAATTCTTATGAAACTTAATCATAGAGGGTCGTGTTAGGGAGTGGGGAACAGATTAAATTACCACGGTATTAGATACGGGAAATGATTTCTGTCAAAACCATCTTTACTGCAATTATAATATGTTAATTATGTATTTCATTAAGTAAGTGGATTAGAGTCTGCACAGATGAAATCATGTGGAGGCTTTGAATCATTTGCTGAGCACGGTGGGAGGACTCCTGTGAGTGGAACCCGGTTAATTTGGAAAACTTTCACATGCTAAATGTGATTTTTGTTGTTGTTTGGTTCCCTGACCCCGGCCCCCAGCGCCGGTGGAGGAAGTCCATGGCTGTCGGGTTGCTGAGAGGGTCCAGCCCCTGCTTCCACGGCCCTGGGGCTCGTGTGTCCGGAGCCTGTCAGGGAGGCTTTCTGCTTTCCGCTATGGGCATCCAGGGCACAAGGCGCTGCCGAGGGTTTCCGAGGAGGACGGACACCGCTTGTCCCTGCCCATCGGCTCGCGGTGTCTGCAAAGTCCTCACCAGGTCCATAGCCCACAGGCCATGGATGCAGAGACAGGATGGCATGGCCTTGGCAAAGCCGCTCTGGGGTTTCCCGTGCATGTGTTCGGGCCCCCTCATCGTGTACAGCTGTCCTTGCCATTGACCCTTGGGGAAGCTGCCCATGGGGAGGAGAGCTCAGAGGAGCTGAAGTCTAATCTCCTTGCCATGCAGCAGGCTCCCCAGCTGCGGACAGCTACCACAGCACGGGAAGATGCAGCCAGATGTTTCACAGCACCTATTCCAAGCTGACTGGTTTAATTCTCTCTCCCTCCGGCTCTCCTGTTCCGGTAAGCCGTAAGGGGGGAGGCTACTTAGCCAAATGGTCTCCAGGTGCCACTGTCTGTAGGGCTGAAGCAAGGCCATGGGCTGAGGGCAAACCTGTACTACCCAGTCCCCTTAGACCACCGTGGTGTGGTCTGTCCCTCCATGGGGGGACACTCTCATCCCCATCTAAGCTCAGAATCTGGTGGCACTGTCCATCTCCGCTTCAGTTCAGAGACCCAGAGACTGCCAAGAAGCAGATCCTTTATCCCTCTGCAGCCCCCCAGTCCCCATTCTTCTCCGGTTCTGAAGCCCCTCTGGGATTTGACGGGGCAGTTGAGCTATAAAGGAAAGAAAATAAGAGTGAATAATTATGTTTCAAAAAGAGGAGGGATCCAGTACTCATGAATGTCCTGGGTCCCTGAGAATTTGAAATAACGGTAATAGCACAAGGGAGTTTTGACAAAGGGAAGGAAGGAGAGGAGGCAGGCGGACGGGGCCTGCTGGTGTGCATGGCGGCGTAAGTGACGGGAAAAGGTTGGTTGATTTGATGAAAACCCCATCAGCCTCTCTGGGGAGATATTACTTTCCTCATTATTCCACTGATTGGCCTTATTTCATCTGAAGAATGCCACACATTCCTTAAGGCCTGGCAAACCTCTTTAACAATATCCAGAAAAAAAAAAAAATCTATCACCTCCTTAATCGAAACAACAAAGAAATTAACACAAGTCATCTTCTTCCTTAGGAATCAGTTGAGAGACTCACCCCAGCCCCTTTCTTCTGACCCAGCCACCCACTCCTCAACCCCCCAAATTATCAAACGAATTGCCTAAATGGTGTACACATATTATGGTTCTGGGAGGAGCTTGTTTTCTGATATGGCAAGGGCTGGAGATGCTTTATCAATCCCATAAGGAGAACAAAGACTCAGCTGGGACCCCAGCATCCCCCTTTGCACAGACACAAAATCCTAATGTGATTGCATGATTCAGGATGCATGCAGTGTTCAGGGAGAGTTTGTCCTGATGCAGGAGAATCAGTTTCATCCCTAATGCTAGCAGAGTTCCACTTGCTGGCCCAACAACAGGTAGGAAGTATAAAACCCATGTGTGAAATTCAGACTGAGACTGGCGTTATCAATGGCCTGGAGCTTGCAATAACTGTTAAGTGCATTTTTTTTTCATTATTCTTCAGCAAAGAAGTAAGATTTAATGATGTAAGTTAACAATGGATGGTAATTTAAAGTGGTGACAATAGTTTAATTATTCACACACACACACAAAAGTTAACTTCATAACTTATTTCTTTGTAAGAACAAGTTCATTTAAAATATTTTGAACTGTGCATACAATTATCACATAGACTCTTTCCTTCATGGGGCTTTGTAGAGACAAAGAGTCAATTCTCTCGGTAAATTTCTCACTAGACAGTTGTACAGATGGAGAATTCTGTCTCATGAAAAAAAGGAGAAGAGGAAGAGGAGGAGGATGAAAAAGAAGAGGAAGAGGAGGAGGAAGAAGAAGAAGAAAGAAAGAAGGAAAGGGAAGAAAAAAACAAAACAAAAGTCCCATCATTGGGTTTTGCCTAGAATTTCCTGGGGACTCAGGAATGGGATGGGTTGTTCCATACTACTGTGTCTTTCCCAACTTGCCTAAACAATAATTGTGTGTGTGTGTGTTTGTATGTGCACATGTGTGTTCCTGTACTTTATCAGCCTCTCTCAGAAGGCCTGTTTTTCCATTTCTTTGATGTGACTACCAAGGCTAGAGATGGTGTCAGGGGGGTGGGGGTATAGCTTCAGGGGTGACTGGAAAAGAAAGGAAGAAGAACAAATATATACTGCATTTGGGGGACAGCCTCTTGAGTTCAGAGTTTTTGGATGATCTCAGGGTCATAGAATTGTAATCTCAATGACTACCAAAGTAAGTGAACCTTATCAAGGACTTTCAAATGTGCCAACGTTCCAGGGCTCTGAGATGCAGATGGCAGCATTTCAGGAAACTGACATTCCTGGTTGGGGATGCAGCAGGACCTCTGCAACTTTCCATCACCTCCTGAATTGTCTGCCATGTAAAAATGCAGAATTCAACAATGCTGAGTGCCCCATCCATTTCAGGTCCTCAGTTTCTCTTTGCTGCCTAGCTGCTATGATCCTTTTCCACTGTTGACAACGGCTTCAGAAACTTCTAGAATCCAGAAGAGTGACACCTGAGACATCATCACCAGACCTATGTCTTCATGCCCTTGCCTTGAGAGAAAGCATTTTAAAATTCTCCTAAAACCACAAAGAAGTAAAACTATGGTTGGGTCAACATAGTGCCACTGTTCAGATAAAAATACTACAATATCATCAAATACATACATAAATGTTTTAAGCCACCAAATACCTGAATGTCATTGAACACTTGGATAATCAAATATGGCTACTCCTCCAGTCTTTTTGTAATGACCCCCTTAGTAAAATCATCTCACTGGACAGTTTTACAGATCAGGAATCTGTGGATAAAACAATAATAATTCTGCCACTAAAGTTCAGCTATTTACTATGGTCTGGTGTCACATAGCTACAATTGATGAGACTGTGTGATATATAAAGACCAGTTTTCTACCATGATTCCTTATCATTAAAAAAAAGATATTTAAAGAAGATTATAACACAGAACTCAATATTCCTACTGGAAAATGTATACCCTGGACTACAGGCCTTCAAAAATCTGGAGACCCATTCTTCCATTCTTCAAAAGAGAAGAGCCATGCATGAAATTTAGTTCCCTCTGCCTCCTCCTACTCAAGCTAAAAGTAGAGGAAAGGGTGGAAAGACATTCATTTGAGCTGAGAGTAAAGTGCCATTGGGAACTCTGAACGAATATTGAAGGCCATGACCATCAGACCAGTGATGTCTGGTTGGTGCTCAATAAAGAGCATCCATTGCTTGTTGACCAACTCCTTAAAATTGCTCCACATGCTGGGTACTCTCTATTATTTGACCCTCTTTTGTTTTACTTTGTAATCATCACCACCTAACCTTTTTTTGGTTTAAGGTTTTTACATGCTTATTACCTGTCTTGCCTTCCAGAATGTGAGCTCTATGACAGCAAGGGATTTTTCCTTTTTGTTTGTCACGGGAGGATGTACCTAAAATAGTGCCTGGCCTGTGTGGGTAACCAATTAATATCTGTTGAACACATGAGTAGATATGTGTCTCTTCAGTTTGTTGATCATTAGATGATCTTTCCCTCCCTTAATCTAGTAGGTGTGTTGACACACTGAACTGAAAAAGGGATTTGGAGAACATAACCTATTGTAGATCCATTGGCCTAATTCTTTGTTCCCCTACATTTGGCCTGTTCCGTAGGAGCGTGTAGTTATTCCCATTAAAGGAGCAAAGTAAATTTCCTCACCTATTGACCTTAAGTCTGATCAAGAGACTGGTTTTGACCAAGAAAATGAGATTGAAGTGACATTGCTTCAATTCTGAGCCTTGGCCTTGAGAGGCCTTGCTTGTTTCTGATGACCCCTTGCGCTTCTGCCATCACCATGAGAACACAGCCAGGCTAGTCTGTTGATCCCAGGGAAAGAATGCAAGACCCTCAGAGCAGAGCAGCCCAGCTGAGCTCAATCTAGATGGACCAAACCCCAAATAACCCACAGCCGCATGAATTAAATATGCTTATCTCTGTATACCATTGATATCATTTGTTATGCAACAATGCAAGGCAATGCTTCATCTTCTGTCTCAACTGTGTGACAACCAGTTCCCTGGATGAATGACCCTGCACCAGAGACATTGAGTTGGCCAAAATGACCGAGGTAGACATTATCTATGTCCAGGGCAGGACACGTGTCCTTCATCACTCAATGGACAACAGGGGAGGCAGAAGAGAAGCATTCTTACCAGAGTGAATCCAACTAAGTGCCATCACTGCATTCTGCATTCTCTGCACATTGTCTCATTTAGTCCTTTGTGGGTGAAGATGCTAGGCTTACAGATGGGACACCACTTGCCCTTGGCCCCATACCTGAGATGTCCAGAAAGAGTCTTTCAACTGTTCTCCTCAGAGAGCATTCCAAAGAGGAAGACCAAGTCTGTCTGCAATCAGAAAAATATGGGTAGACGAGCAGAACTAACCCACTAGTGGGGCCAATCTCCCCCACTCTCCACTCCTGCTCCAGTCCCAAGAGTGGCTTTGGTCTCATCTAGACACGGGCCCATGCTCTCCCCGGAACTGTGTTACTTGGACGAAGAATATGCTTTTGTGGAATGCTTTGCCTTCCCGCCTTCTTACCTGCCTTGGATAACCCCCTCCAACAGGGAGCAGCACATCACACGAGGGATGCTGGAATTCTACCTTCAAGATGACAACACTTTTAGAACAAAGGAACTACCATAAGTCCAATATGTTTCTTTATCAGGCTCTTCAAACACAGTTCTGTTGTGAGAAAGTGATCATCCCTTTGGGAAATGGAATAATTGTGACTTGCGTTTGATGACACTTTTTAAAATTTATGTATTTATTTTTGTATCCTGGGCCCTCATTCACTCATTCATTAAATAGACTTCTATTGAGTGTCCACTGTTCCCCAGGCCACCTGCTCAGGACGAAGTGTCCATCTTCTTAAATAGGTGCCCCTGTAGCTTGGGAACATTTCCTGATAGATGCCATCTGTCATCATTTCCCATTCAAAGACTTTAGATGGTTTTCAGATGTGAGCCCAATTCCTCAGCTTCTTCTGTCCCTCCTGACTTGACATGTGCCCTGCGTTCCAGAGCTCCACCTATTGCCACATGCAGTTCCCCTGCCCTGAGTGGCCTCCTCCGTTCCCCTCTACTTGGGAAGATCCTGCTTATTTTCCAAGACACCAATCCAAAGGCTTTTGTAATGATTAATTTTATGAGTCAGTTTGACTGGGCTAATGGAAGACCACATAGCTAGCTGGTAAAATGTTATTTCTAGCTGTCTCTACGAGGGTGTTTCTGGAAGAACTTAGTATATGAATCAGTAGGCTGGAGATCTTCCAATCCACTAAGGGCCTAATCGGACAAAAAGGCAGAGAAAGGGCAAATTTGCTCTTTGTTTGGGCTGGGACACATATCTTCTCTTGCTCATCATCACATCCAATTCTTGAGCCTTCAGATTTTGACTGAATGATACCACTGGCTTTCCTAATTATCCAGCTTGCAGATGGCAGAGTGTGGGACTTCTCAGCCTCCATTATCATATAGACAAATTCTTATAATGAATATATGAATATGTATGTATTGTATATATTATATATACACATTATATATTATACATATATAATATATATGTATATACATTATATATTATAGAGAGAGAGAAAGAGAGATTGAGAGAGAAAGAGATCTGTAAATTCTCTTTGAAAAATCCTGAACCCAAGGGGCCTTCTCCACCTCCCTGAGAAGAAGCCATCACAAGCCCCTGAATGACACCATTGTGAATGACACAGTTTCTACTGATTTAAAGCACACTGAGAATACATCCTGAATACTGATCTGATGATCACATTGCATGGCATTTCTTGTACCTATCTGCCTCACCCATTGAGATGTGTACCTCCTGAGGTTGGGGATGATGTTAGAGAAACCTCAGCTCCTGTAAATAGCAATAAAAATAAGTGATCCAAAGTTATTCACATACTTATTCTGCTCATTGTTTGTTTTGTGTCTACCTCAAACTAGATTGTATGCTCCGAGAAGACAGGATGCATTATCCATTGCATTTAATGGTGTATTTATGAATCCCAAAACAGTGTCTGACATAGTATGGGTGATTAATTAATATTGCTGGCTGAACGGATGGTTAGGAGCAGAGAGATTGGGATTTTTCAGAACTTAGGTAACAATAACATCAGAACTTAGGTAACAATAAACATCAGTCACCAAATGCCTTACATTCTCTTGAGGCAGTCTTTCCTATTCTAATGGTTACTGTTCTCCGTGTTTAAAAAAGAAAACACAAAGCCGGTATATTCCCAGGGTGTCAGGACCTCCCATCTGCACCAGTCCTGGTTGGCCAGAGCACAGGCAGATATCAGACAACCACCCAGGGTGTCTATTTAAAGTGAAGAGGCTTTCAGTCCTGGATCATTATCCACCTGCAGAAGTACAAAGATCTTTATGAGAACACCATCTTTTCTGGTGATCACACCTCTAGAAATGATGTTATAAGGCCAGGAAATTGATTTCCTGCATTGCAAAAATCATTCCTGGGGTCATCAGTGTCAAAGCCAACTGGTTCATAGATTTCTTTTTTCTTTTTCTTTGTCTTTTTTTTTTTTTTTATAAGATAAAGTGCAGTATTGTTTTGTGGGTTAAGCCTAATAAGATGTGATTAAATTCATCTTTTGAATAAGTGTTATGGTTAACACAAGCAGTCACTCTTGGTCCTTCCTTCGTCATAACCTATAGAATTGCTCTCCCCCATAAGCAAGAAGCAGAGGGTGGTGGGGCACATAAGGACAGGGCTGGCAGGCATCTTCTGCTACCCTGTGTGACCAGACCAAGGAACCCGTCCTATAGAGGCTATGAGACTGAAAGGGGGAAAAGCCACTTTGCTGCCTATCAACAGAGTGGCAAATTGGTACGACCATTTCAGAGAGCAATCTGACTGTAGGTATTGAATCAAAAATATGCTGACACCTTAATCCAGCAATTTTCTTGTAGGAATTTAATTTAGAGAAGCTCTCTTGCAGATATACAGGAAGACCCATGTGAATAGTGCATAATGGAGATGCTTATAATACAGGGAAATGATGACAAGCTATATAATGTCAATAGCATGTGTGTGGTTAAAGAAAATCTTGCTATATTCAAAGAGTGGAATACTATATAGCAACTAAAATGGATGAACTAGTGCACTTGTTGATTTCAGCTCAGGTCATGATCTCAGGGTCATGAAATCGAGCCCCACATCGGGCTCTGCACTGAGCATGAAGTCTAATTGAGATTTTCTCTCTCCCTCTTCCTCTGCCCCTCCCCCTGCTTGAGTGCACTCTCTCTCTCTCTCTAAAGTAAATAGCTTTTTTAAAAAATTAAAAAATAATAATAAAATGAATGAACTAGAAAAGGAGTGAGCAGGCTGTAGGCAGCAGGCCATATCTTATCTGCCACCTGTTTTTGTAAATAAAGTTTTATTGACAACTACACCCATTCACTCACACGTTGTTTAGGACAATATTCACATATTGTCTATGACCACTTTTGCCCTGGACAAGTTGGGACAGAGACCATACATCTTGTGAAGCCTAAAATATAACTATGTGGCCTTTTTCAGAAAAAATGTACTGATCCCTTTTTATTCTTCTTTTAAGATTTATTTATTTATTTGAGACAGAGGTAGCATGAGCAGAGAGAAGAGGTAGAAGGAGAGGGAGAAGCAGGCTCCCCGCTGAGCAGGGAGCCCAATATGGGGCTCGATCCCAGGACCCTGGGATCATGACCTGAGCCAAAGGCAGACTCAACTGACTGAGCCACCCAGGCGCCCCTGATTCCACACCTCGGTAAATCAGATGGCGGTATGATGTGTCACAACACCATTTCTGTGAATTACACACAAAAATGTATGACTATGGACATAAGTATGCAAAAGTGGCCCAAATGTCAGCCTGGCTCCTAATTCTAGCTGCGTCCGTGAGGCTCAAGGAGGAAAGACAGCCTCGAGAGGAATCCGAAGTTACACGAAGATAATGATTTGTTCTTTTCCTACGTAGACTTGGAACAGGTATGACAAAACTGCACTCCCAAGGGGAAGGGACCATCCCCAGGACACAGGTTTTAGTGAGCCAGGCACAGGCCACCCAGTCTCACCCCTCGCTCGCTCTCTTGGTGCAACAAACAATCTCATTAATTTTAAGTGACAGCGCTGACCTGGGGACTAACAGGTTTATGCAAATGCGCAATTCAGACTGTCGTAACTGAGTTTCCCCACCTCTAACACCACCACATGGAGTTAACCGTCGGGCTCATCGAAGACAGCATCATCCCAAATGGTAGCTGCACGTGGCTGTTGAAGCCTTGAGATGTGTCTGAGCTGAAATAAAACATGCCATCGATGTAAAATAAAGGCCAGGTTTCAAAGACTTAGTCTAAAATTTATGCAGTGTCTCTCTTTTAGAATTTGTCATATTGATTGATTTGAAAAAATATTCGGTATATTGGTATATTCATTTTCTCCGGCAGCTGTGACAAGTTACTGGTAACTATGGTGGCTTTAAACATCACAAATGTGTTATCTTACGGTTCTGTGGGTTCAGAGTCTGACGCAGGTCTTACTGGGCTAAGACTAAGGGCTATATCCAAGCAGATGAACGGATAAAGAAGATGTGGTATATATATACAATGGAATATTATGCAGCCATCAAAAGGAATGAGATCTTGCCATTTGCAATGACGTGGATGGAACTGGAGGGTGTTATGCTGAGCGAAATAAGTCAATCAGAGAAAGACATGTATCATATGACCTCACTGATAACGAGGAATTCTTAATCTCAGGAAACAAACTGAGGGTTGCTGGAGCAGGGGTGGTGTGGGAGTGATGGGGTGGCTGGATGATAGACACTGGGGAGGGTATGTGCTATGGTTAGCACTGTGAATTGTGCAAGACTGTTGAATCACAGACCTGTACCCCTGAAACAAATAATACATTATATGTTAAAAAAAAAAAAAAAGAAGAAGAAGAAGATAGCAAGAGGGGAATAATGAAGGGGGAGAAATTGGAGGGGGAGACGAACCATGGGAGACTATGGACTCTGAAAAACAAACTGAGGGTTCTAGAGGGGAGGGGGTGGGGGGATGGGTTAGCCTGGTGATGGGTATTAAAGAGGACACGTTCTGCATGGAGCACTGGGTGTTACACGCAAACAATGAATCATGGAACACTTCATCAAAAACTAATGACGTGATGTATGGTGACTAATATAACATAATAATAAAAAAAAAAAAAAGACTCAGGGCTATATCCTGTTCTGGAGGTTCTAGGAGAGAATTCTCGCCTTGCCTTCTCCAGCTTCTAGAAGTGGCCTTGTACACCTTGGCTCCTATTCCGTCTTCCAGCCAGCAAGCTCTGGCGAGTCCTTCTCACACGGCCTCATCCTGACCTTGTCTCCCACCTCCCTCTTTACTGTTAAACCCCCACGTGGCCACACGGGACCCACCCAGCCAATCTAGATAATACCCCTATCTTAAACTCAGGAGACGAGTGAATTTAATTCCATTGAAACCTCGATCCTCCTTTGCCCGCGACATCCAACATCTACAGGTCCTGTGCGTCCGTGAAGGGCTCTTCATTTTGCCTATCTCTGCATGTACCGTGTACATAGAAATACAAGCTATGATTAAAATTCATTTCACTTGTTGCTTGTTAATTTCGTAATGTGCTTACCAGGAAGTGCAATGCTCCACACAAGGCTTGCGATTCGAGAAATCTGGGACTGCGCTGCTCTGAAGCAACGTACAGAGGTGCTTGGCCAACCCTAGGGTTCACTGATGACAGGGAACGTCAATTGAAAGAAAATGTTTTCCTTAAAGCCCTTCTTGAACGTGACAGAAACACACCTCGGCCCTCACAATAAATAATACCAACAACAGCTCATGCTTATTGAGAGTTTACTGCGTGCCGGGCCCTGTGCCTAGACATTCATGTGTTTCATCTTGATGGGAATCCTGAAACTGGTACTGCTGTTATTTACATATGACAAGTCAGGCTGCTGAAGCAGGAAGAGGTTAAGAAATTTGCTCAAAGTGGGCGCCTGGGTGGCTCGGATGGTTGGGCGTCTGCCTTCGGCTCAGGTCATGATCTCAGGGTCCTGGGATCGAGTCCCGCATCGGGCTCCCTGCTCCTTGGGAGCCTGCTTCTCCCTCTGCCTTTCTCTCTCGCTCTGTCTCTCATGAATAAAAAAAAAAAAGAAAAAAAGAAAGAAATTTGCTCAAAGTCACACAGCCAACAAGTAGGAGTAGGGGCCAGGCGGTGGGCTCTGCAGACGTCCCCCCGCCAAGGAGTGTGCATGTTTTCAAGGGCAGTGTTGCATCCCTAGTTGTGAGAAGCGTGCTGGTCCAAGATGCAACCAGCAGAGGCTGGTGCTCCTTGCCCGTCCCCCCCGCCCCGCCCCCGCCCCTACTCTCTGCCCACAAACTGCAAATGACACCTTTTCTTCCCGAAGCCTGTCCGTGTGACACCCCAGGTGCCTAGTGCCCTGACCAAGAAGCACGTTTTCCGTGGTGCTCACTCTGCTGTTGTCCCTCCACCTCCTCCACAGATACCCGAGTATGGCTCACTCCAGGTTCCCCAAGTGACTGATTTGTACCCCAACAGCTACAGAATCAGGCCCCAACTTCCAAGAACCTCGAACGTAAGAGCAGTTTGATTACACACATACATATTCACATATATGCATATATATACATAATTTAAATATCTCTATATATACCTAAAATATTTGTATATGTTCAAATGCCGATATATACTTAAAATATCTTTTTATATGCATGGATGTGTGTGTGTGTGGAAATTTGTCATGTACCCCCTCGCCTTTCCCATTTGTTCCATCCAGCCCCTTCGAGCTCTCTCAAATGATATCTCTACAGCTCAAGATTTCTTTACATAGGTCCACAGTCAGTGAAAATCTATTTAACATTTATTTGTATGCATCCTAGTATTCACACACACACACACACACACACACACACATCTCCTATGAAAAAGACCCTGATCACCACATGGGTGTGAATGTCTGTCTTCGTACTGATATATACACTTAAGTACATCCATACCCCCCAGGGGAACATTTTTAAATTATTTTGGTGATCCTGGGTTCTGGATCTCTGACATCCATGTGGTTTTCTACAGTATGTTTAGCCCAAACCACTCACATAGTAAAGAATCCACACACCTGGAGTTATATTTCGTTTATTCCTCCTCTCTTCCTAGTCTACTCTCTATTTGACCTCCTTTTAGGCAAATGCAACATTTGCATGATAAGAGATGTTTTCTGGAGCTCATCTGCAGCTCCTAATATCTGGATCCCCTCTGGGCCACCTACCCCCTTAGAGCCTCCAGCTTCTTGGTCCTGATGTGCAGGATCCAATTAGGAGGTCTGCAAATGCATTCCTGGAATCATACTATTTTGTTTTTTAGCCAGAGCTTGGCAAACTCATTCTGTAAAGGGCCAGACAGTAAACAGTTTAGGCTTCACAGGCTGCGTGGTCTCTGTTATAATTCCACTCTGCTGGTGGATGGCATGAGTCTCAGACAATATGTCAAAGCATAGACATGCCCGTGTTTCAAGAGAACTCTTTCAAAAATGGGCAATGGGGCTGAACGTGGCCCATTGGCCATACTTTGCCAACCCCTGCCAGACACCGACGTGGGTGAATATCTGTAGGTCACTTTCACACATGTCTGGTCAATGTACCTGGTTAGTATGTTAGGGTCCGAAGGAAAGGGAACACATTGGTGGCTGTGCTGAAACATGATGAGGTGGTGAAGGCAATGAGGTGACTCACAGCATCATTTCGTGTTTACCTGGTTCTCTTCTTCAACTCTTCTCCAAGGCCCGTGAGCCCCTTGAAGACAGGAACTGTGTTCCGTTCTTTGCCTCCCCCGACACCTCTAGCACACTGCCTGGCATACAATAGACACACACACAGTAATGACTAAGGGCACTGAACAACACCGATAATGATTTGATTATCATTAGCGACGATTTTTAAGACCTCATGTATGATTGTCCTTGAAGACTTTTTCAGGAAGTTGTGATGATATTCGTGAACGGACAATTTAAATGACCATTTCTGGTGGTTTTGCAAACAGAGGGGGAAAGTTACCTCCTGGGTCACCAAAGTTGTCTCCAAACACTTGAATGGATTGCTGGGTAAGTAGATGAAGGCTTTTCACAAACTTCCTAGCATTATTCTGGATCATAAAGAGCTGGATCTTCCCTCTTTCACCACCTGGCACACATCGCTGCCTGACCATGGAATTGTTTGTTGGACCACCGAGGCCAGAGGAAGCCTCAGAATCCTTGTGCACCCCACTCTCTCAGCAGCTACTCACAATCAGTCAGAGTTAACCTGTGCTATCAACCCAATGTCTGTTGAGAACCGACAGTGTGCTCGGCATGCGCCGGGTGGAGCACGGCTTTCCAAATACAGCGAGCTAACAGAAAGATGGCACAGGCGGGAATGTCAAAGTAAGGGCCACTGGCACTGAGACAGGCCCCAAGACGTGGAGCTCCCAGTAAGTGAAGGAATAATTCCCTTTTTTTTGACGCTCTCACAGTGTGCCAGGCCCTACATTCAATTTTTTCTGTGCCCGACTGAATCTCACAGCAGCCAGTAAGGTAGGTCCCTTCCACTAACTAGATGAGAAAAATGACATCCCTAACATGTCCAAGATCTTCCTAGCATCAGCTGAGAATGCTACCCAAATCTGAGGACACAAACCATGGAGCCCAGGAAGATGGACTCAGTGGGAAGGGAGAGGTGATGGTTAATTTTCTGCCAACTTGACTGGGCAGAGGGGGCCCAGATGAAACATTATTTCTGGAAGTGTCTGTAAGAGTGTTCTTGGGTGACGGATTAGCATTGGAATCAATGGACAGTACAGCAGATGGCCCACCCCATTGTGGGAGCGCATCATCCAATCCATGGAAGGCTTGAATAACTAAAAAGGCAGAGGAAGGAGAAATTTGCTCCTTTTTTTTTTTTTCTGCCTGACTGCTTGAGGTGGGACATTTCATTTCATCTTCTCCTGCCCTTGAAGTGGGATTTATGCCATTGGTTCTCCTGGTTCTCAGGCCTTTGGACTAAGACTGGATTATACCACCAGTTTTCTGGGGCCTCTAGCTTAGAGATGGCAGATCATGGGGCTTCTCAGCTCCTCCGTATGAGCAATCTCTTGATAGATAGATAGGTAGATAGATAGATAGATAGATAGATAGATAGATAGATAGATAGATAAATAGATTATAGAAAGGGCAAGCTTCCATGTAGGCAAATGCATTCTTATGCCTGTTTGGGAATCAGCCTGAAAGAATATGGGTGTGCATGTTTAAATGGATGGATGGATGGCTGAGTAGATGGCTAAGTGGGTGGGTGGATAGGTGGGTGAGTAGATGGATGGGTGGGTGGGTAGATGGATGAGTGGGGGGAGATGAGTAGATGGATGGGTAGGTGGGTAGAGAGATGGATGGATGGATGGAACCAGATGAGATAAAGCAGAGTTTGAGGTAAAGTTGGTAGCGTTAAGCCTGGAAAGATAAGATGGAGCCCCATTATGAAGGACCTCGAATGTCACTTTTCAGAGCTTGGATTTACTTGGGACATAGGGAGGCGTGACAGGTGCAGTGGGGGAATAAAATTACTAGCATGATACTTTAAAAGATGAGTATGGCCCCAGGGACATGGGTTGAAAGGATGCAGCCTAGAGGGATTATTGAGCACCACTAATCGTGTGACAAGAGTTGTACCAAGCACCATCCTAAGTGCTTTATGGTCATTCACTCGTCTAATCTCCACAAGAGCCCTAGGAGTTGAGTGCATCTTTATCATCCCTGCACTTCAGTGAGGAAGCCAAGACCCAGAGCATTAGGAGCCCACCTGAGGCTGTACACACCGTGAGTAGTGGCAGAGCTGGGGCCAAGGCCAGACCCTGGGCTCCGACACCCTCTTGGTGGTCAGCCAATGGCCCAGAGAACAGTAAAGGAGACCAGCATGGGGTGCAAGTGGGAGCGTGCCACCGGCAAGATGTGAAGTCCATAGCCTCTTGGATAATTGACCTGGAACATCATTTGCCCATGGACACTTGAATCCATGGCTCTCCTGACCCTTGGGGATCTGATTCTCCCATCCCCCTTCTGGGAGAAGAGCATCTTGGCCGCCAAGGGGCTCCTCTCAGGACAATTTCAGGGCAAGCCCTTCCTTTCCCTTCAGCCTGAACCATCAGGAGTCTTGCAGGGGGTGCCCTGTGTCTGGCAGCCCTGGCCTGTCGACTCTCTGATCTTATCATTTAGACTCTGCCCTTCTCACCTGTCCCTTACGACCTGTTGGAGCAGGAGAGGTGTGCATCTTGCCCCACATACTCAGCCTCTCCAGGCTTGGGGTGGGAAGGAACAGGGAGGGGGGCACAGAGAACTGGAAATCTCCCCAGATGGAAACAGAGCCTTTTCCACACTTAACGTTTCCGTTAAGTGTCTGCCTTCGGCTCTGGTCATGATCCCAGGGTCCTGGGATCGAGCCCTGCATCAGGGTCCCTGCTCAGCTGGAAGCCTGCTTCTCCCTCTCCCACTCGCCCTGCTTGTGTTCCCTCTCTCTCTGTGTCTCTCTCGATCAAATAAATAAATAAAATCTTTAAAAAATAAAAAAAATAAATAAAAGGCCACTTCTGTGTCTCAGTGCGGGCTGTGGCTTGCAAGGGCTTTCCAATGAAAGAGCACGGGAAGGCCCCACCGCCCTGCCTGTCCACCCCTGGCACAGATCACCTTTGCCCCTGCTCCTGAGAGCTTCCAGGGACCCACTGGGACCCAGGACCTCGGGCCAGCAGCCTGGCTCACCATTCTGGGGTAGGAGGGTTGGGATCATCTGTCCATCTGGACTGCAATTTCCCAGAAAGTACCACTCTGAGCTAGAGCCCTGGGAGGCCTCGACAAGAGCTACCAGAAGGAGGAAAAATCTCAGGTAAGCGGATTGAAGACTTCATCATTACCTAATAACCAAGTGAACAATTACCAGCATTTTTTTTTCAGGAGAGAGCAGGCTTGACCCTTTTGCAAATATTTTCTTAGCTTCCGAGAGCCTAGTACAGTGCTTGACACACAGGAGTAGCTCCATAAATATTTGCTGAATGAAGGACTGAGTGAGAGAATGAAGAGGCACGAGGCTGGGAGTCAGAGCCCCCCAGTGCAGGATAAGCTCCTCTAGCCCCTCATTAGATGAACCCTCGGTGGCTCCCATGCCCCTCTCCGGGCCTCAGTTTCCGTGGTGGTGGCAGTGTCGTGGGTGGGGGGCCTCTCGGGTCCTGCCTGTGCTTCTGCCCTCGCCCTGGCAGCGCCCCCAGGGCGGCCCCGGCCCCTTTCTCCTCTTCCCCTGTCCTGGCAGTGGCGGGGGCTTGCTCTCCTGGCAGCAAGACACTAAATGGTTAAAGCACCACCCATCGTCTTTGATTTCTGAGTGGACGATGGGACCAGGAAGCTCAACGGAGACAGCCCTTCTCACTTGCAGAGGGAGGCCCCAGAGAGTAGTAATTCTGTGTACACGAAGGCAAACAGCAGCCTTGGGCCTCGGCCCTGCCGCAGAGCCCACCCTGCCGAGAGCCCAGCCCGGGGACCTGCCGGGACCAGCGTCTGTCCTGCTCTGCACAGGGACGGAGGTGGTTTTGTCACCTGGGCGGTGCCATCCACCCATCCCGGGGACCTCTGCGGCCCAGCCTCGGCCCCCGGGGGGAACCAAAATGTAGCCCCGCACCCGGTCACTGCCCAGCGTCGCCTTTCAGCGGCTGCCAATCTATCAAGATTCAGCTACCGCTGTGAACCCATCAACTCCATGGAAAGGAAGAAAGGAACCCCTCACCACAGCCATTATTCATCCCGGCCTGAACTTCAGGTGACCTTTCCCAGTTCCACAGAAGTTGCAGATGGGAGCACCTTGGTGTGTCGGATTCTGTTTTACCCCCTCTTCTTTTCACAGACACGGTTTTTGTGGGGGTTTTTTGTTTTTTTCCTGCTACGTGACCCTCTTTTGCCAGAAGATCTTTGGGTGGTCCATAAGCCATGATAGGAGCACAAGGCTGGGCTAGTGAGAGAGCAGATTTCAGAGGAAAGAAGCCATCCAAAACGAAAGAAAAGCCTGTGACCTCCTGGGGCTGTGTCGGGGGGGGGGGGGGACGGCGGGGGGGGGGGGGGAGGAAGACCCCAGCAGCTCACCACCACCACCACCCCCGCCGCCGCCCCAAGCCAACTCACCCCTCGGACATAAACAGGGGCTGTTCTGCACCAAAGGCCTTGCCATGACCTGGGGGGGGGGGGGGGGGGCAATGCTGTCAACTCTGTGGGGGTGTGTATGTGTGTGAGTGTGAGTGTGTGTGCGTGTGTGTCCCTGAGTCGCAATAAGGGTTATGCAGGGTGTAACTCCCTGTGTAAATTTAAAGTGACCTGAGGGACATAATTACATAAATCTCATCATGAGACAATATACTTTTTATTTGTTTGAATTTTATTTGTATTGGTAAAACTGACCTGAAACTGACACAAGTTTATTAGAAAAAGAACTCTGTAAAAGCGAGTGGGCTGGTCTTCTTACTTAAGATGGATGTGCCAACTTCTAGTATGATTAGAGAAATGGATAACTCACTAACATCTGTGCAAACCACAATAAAAAGGGATTTAGTGTTACCCCAAGGAAGGCAAGAGAGGCTGTCTGTCCATTAAACGCTTTATTACAGTGCCAACAGCTTTCTTCTAATTCAGTTACTCCGGCACGGCGTTCAGCACTCTGACTGCCTGTCATCCCACCAGACACTGCTCGGGGCTGGGAGGTTTTGTGCAAGGTAGGTGACAATCAAATGAGCCACTGAGAAGAGAGGGGCGCCTGACCCTCGTGAAGGATTAACTACAGAAAGTGAGTGTGATCATGTCACACCATTACTTAGAATTTTCACAGTCAATTTCTGAAAATATGAGATAAGTTCTTAAAGAGGCAGGTTTTCTCAGGAGCTCGGCAAACCTGGTGGGGTTTTGTTACATGCTATGGAGCAGGGCGCCTGGAGACACAGGGCCTGCCGGGGAGGGAGGAGGCCTTGCCGGGGTCGTGGGCACCCGGTGTAGGGAACGCTGGCGCGAGACCCTGGAGCCATTCTCGTCCAGGAATAATGCAGTTGGGAAGGAAGAAGATGGAGAGGTGCCTCCTGGAGCCTGCATGCCCTTTCCTCCCTCCTCCCCCACTTCCTGAGCCCAGCCTCCCCTGGGGACAGCCAGGCAAACAGGCATGGCCCTTTGGGAGGGGATCCTACCAGCACGGATTTCACAGAAAGCCTTTCCAGGTCAGCCGCCTCTCTTGTTTGGTGCCAGTTTGGTGCCAGAATGGAATGCCCACCTCCCATCACCCCTTCCCACCCTCTGCAGTCCCCACCACCCCCTCACCATGGTCTTCTCCAGAAAACGATGTGCCCCCATTGCCTGCAAGGGGCACTGTTCCTGATTCATCAGGCGATCCTGCTCCATAGGACCTCACAGCCTGGAAACGAAACAGGCCACCTCCTTTAAAATGTGCTATATGCCTGACACAAATACCCTTGAAACACGTGTAATGGGTCTAGCGAGGGAAGGCAGTGCTTCGAAAGAAGCAAGACACATGGTAGGGCCAGCTATGAGTGCGTTCCTCTTTACAGACCAGAGACCTGGGGCGCAGAGAGGGGCGGGCTCTACCCAGAGCACACCCACAGTGCCGGGGAGATAGGGCTGGGACGGGACCCCTCGCCTTCAGACTCCCTCCGGGGACCAACAGGAGTTCTCCCTGCTGGGGGCGCGGGGTCCATACAGTAGAGGCTCTTTGTCAGGCTGGACTGAAAATGTGATGCATCTCTTTGTATCTGTATATTTAAATGAGAAAAGTAAACCGCAGACCCCTAAGCTTGGTTCTGCTAAAGTAATTTAACATCTGCTGCCACCTGAATCTAATTGAAACAATTCATTATCAAATTTACTGATCTGCTTAATGATTTTGTATTTCTCTTGCAAAAATCACCTTCCGCCTTAGCTAGCCTGGGTAAATTACTCTTCCTTTCAAACCTGAGAGCTTGAAGGGACCTGGGAGAACATTCTAACTCAAGCCCTCTCATTTTAAAGATGGGATAACCACCGGGGTGCAGGGTGGCAAGGGCGGGACGGGGAGGGGGAGCTTCCCCCAGGTCCGGGGCGTGGGGTGCGGGGCGTCAAGCGGGACTCGAACACAAGCTGCGGAGCCAACATTCGCTCCGTGCGCATGCGCCGCTGCTTCTCTCCTGCATCTCTACAGCCCAGGCAAAAGAGGGAGCAACAGGAAGGGGTGATGACAAACGGGAAAAACGGGAGGAAAATTAAAAAAAAAAAAGGAAGAAGTTAAAGACAGGGAAAGTGGCAAGTTCCCTTTCCAGAGCTGTGCTTTTTTTTTTTTTTTTTATGTTTTCTCAGCGGCAGTCTGTTAAAGAAATACTTCATTGTCACCGAGCACAGAGTCATTAAAGGCACCTTGGAAATTTGGACCCTTTTACTAGAATCAGGGCTTAAATAGCAACTTAATTTATGACACTTCTCGAGGCTGATGGCATTTTTGCTCTAAGGTAAGGTCATCTCAGCGTACCCCCCTCCCTCCATCGCTTCCCTTTAGTGCATGCCAACTCAAGAGGCGGTGCCTCTTCACTTCGAAGTAACTGATTATTCAACTGCTAAAATGTAAGTCACATATGTATGGAGGCACGTTTGAGTCCACGGTGTGTTTCTAAAAGAGAGCTCCTTTATATCTGCGTGTGAAAGAGAAGAGCGGAAGGGGGCGGGGGGGGACCCACGAATGAGCATGTGAATAATTAGATCAGAGAGAGATGCCACCTTTTCTCAGGGTTGGAACTGCGAGGGGGGAAAGGACTAGCACATAATTGACATAATTGATCTGGTATTTTTTTTTCCCTTTTTGCTGCAGTAATTTTTATGCATGCCATTGTTGCTGTTATTATCCAGGATGTGATCTTGTGTGGTTGATAATACAGACTGGATATGAATGCGCGCGCCTACCAGCCAATCACAAATCTATAGTGTCTATTTCTGCATCACCAGGTGCTATCTCGTGGGAAATATCCTTTTTTTTGGCAGGCACACAGAGCGCTGCATTATCTGTCATTTTCATTAGATTCAAGCTACAGCTGAGCCAAAAAGACTTAGTTCTAGCATATGTGCTCAAAATGGCCAAGCTGTGATTGTCCAAATTCACCCTTTCACGATCGCATTACAAACAACTGGAGCCGAAGCCGGAAATTGGAGTGAGCAAAGTGCCCGAATTCCATTTGGGAAACTGCAAACACCGTAAGCTCCTAAGATTGGAGCTTATTATCATGATTATCTCCAAGGATAGAGGAGACACTGGCTTCCATCAGAAAGTTCAACATTTTTTTTTTTTTTTTATATCCCATCTTAGGTAGGGTTGGGGGGTGGAGTCAGCCTGGATTTTGAGATCACTTAACAAAGAAAACCCAGCCTCTTTCATTCTGCCTTGTGCCTCAAAGTACGCCCGGGCCCTCAGGGAGGCTGTAGATTCTGTACCTGGGCCTTGCCCTGAGCCAGGTAACCTTGAGTCCTGTAGGATGCTGTCCACTGCTGGATGTGTGCCTGGATAGTTTGGTGGCGTGAAAACCATCACACATCCATCGGGAGGGCAATTCCCGTAGGAATCATAAGGGATGAAATAAGCCAACTGCAGTAAAGTTGGGTCTCAATGCAAGTCTCAATCTATTTTATAAATTCAATCTTATATTCAAATATGTGGAGAGGACATATCACAAAATTAAACCCAATTTAAAATGCTAAAAATTGGAGAGCCACAGGGCTGGGGAGGATAGTTACTCTACCCAGGAGACTTGATATTATTTTAAGCAGCCATTGGGGGGGGAGGGGAAGGGGAGGGATAGACTAGTTGTTAAGCAGGGAGTTGATTCTCTTAAAAACCAAAAGGCCAGCGGGAATGTGAAATGGTGCAACTGCTGTGGAAAGCGGTATGGCGGTTTCTCAAAATATGCAACATAGAATTAACCATATGATCCAGCAATCCCACTCCTGGGTAGGTAGCCAAAAGAATTAAAAGCAGGGTCTGGAACAGATATCTGTCCACTCATGTTCGCAGCAGCATTATTCACAGTAGCCGAAAGCTGGAAGCAACCCACTTGTCCATCAACAGATGAGTGGATAAACTAAATGTGGTATATGCCTACAGAGGAATAGTATTCAGTTTTAAAAAGGAAGGATATTAGGACACATGCTACAACATGGATGAACCTTGAAGACATTTCGCTAAGTAAAAGAAGGCTGTCACAGAAAGATAAACACTGTATGGTTCCATTTATATGAGGTACCTAGAGCAGTCACATGCATAGAGGCAGAAGGGTGCTTGCCCAGGGCTGGTGGAGGGGGATGGGGAGTTGTTAATTAATGGGGACAGACTCTCGGTTTTGCAGGATGGAAAGAGTTCTGTGGGTGGATGGTGGGGAGGGTCGCATAACAATGCGGTTAATGGCATTGAATTGCACGCTTCAGAATGGTTAAGATGGTAAGTTTTAGGTTATGTGTATTTTACCACAATAAAAACAATGGGAAATCAATGACTAGAATGCTAAATTTTATGTTATGTATATTTTATCACACTTTTTAAAAAAGAAAGGAAACAATAGGCTCGTGTCTGTTTCCTCAGACCCTCTGCACCATCCAGCTGACTTGCAGCCCAGAGAGGCAACTTGGTATCCCCAGGTGCCCCCAGAAGGCATGGACCTCGGCATCCGGAGCCATGTTTGAGCAGGGAATGAATCACAGAGGTGGAGGCTCGCCCCTCTCCCGGGGGAATACAAAGTTTGAATTTGTGTTTACTGTGCAAGTTGGCTTTGTCAACTGGTTTCACTGGTACCTAACTGGTTTCACTGTTTGCTAACTAATCTCAGTGGCAAGAAAATATTCTGGAAATATCTCTGTTTACAAACAACAACAATAAGCAACACTGTTCTGACCCCTCTGCAGAGGTGACCACCTGGACCCCCAGCCTCCCTGAGTCTGTGCCGCAGAGATCCTGGGCCACACTGTGATCTTCCACACTCACCAGGCCATGTCTCTTTTGAGCTGTGTGCCAAGGTCCAAAGACAGCAGAAACAGCCAGATAGTGGTCGTGAGGGTGTATGCTGCCCCAGGATCGTCTTGGGTTTTCATGTTGGGGCACTGGCTTCGCACACCACGATGTCAGAGGATTTCTACAGGGAGAACTCTGCTGATGAAACTTTGTCCTGACCCACAGAAGTGCTGGCCCCTTGTCCATGGCAGGCGGCTCACCGTTTTTCATCTGCACGGCTAGTACCATCTAGCTGAATGACCAGCAAGCCAAGAGAAAGCCGGCATGAATGTTTTGGAAGCCAGGAGCAGTTGGGTCCACGAGTGGTGAGTCCAGGATGAAGGTTAGCCTTGCTGATTAGGGGCCGATCTGATGCTTGCTGTCTTAGTTGCTCTGGCCACCATGACAAAATACCAGAGATTGGGAGGTATAAACAGATGTTTATTGTCTCAGAGTTCTGGGGGCTGGAAGCGGAAAGTCAGAGTGCCATGGTCAAGTTCTGGTGAGAGCTGTCTTCCTGGCTTGCAGAATGCCAACTTCTTCCTGTGTCCTCATATGTCTGAGAGACGGAGGGAGGGACAGAGGGACAGAGAGACAGAGAGAGAGAGAGAGCACTCTGTTGGCTCTTCCTCACCTTAGAAGGGCACTAATCCCATCACCGGGCTCCAGTCTCGTGACCTCATCTCACCCTAATTACTAGCCAAAGACCTCATATCCAAATACCATCACCTTGGGGATAGGGCTTCACCATATGAATTTGGGGGCGGCGGCGGGGGGGAGATGCAGATCTTCAGTCCATAACAAATTTGACCTTTATCTTCACTGAGCCATTCCTCCTGCAGCGAGAGAGAGTGCCCCACGCCCGCTCTGCTCGCAGGGTCTGTGATCTCCTGTGCCCTTGATGCCATCATCTGGCTCTACGACCTTCTCCCATTTCCCTCCAAGTCCAGCTGGACTGGAGAGTCCCATTTATCAACAGGAAACTACAAAATACCTGACTTTTAAATGATGTTCTCCAAGAGGAGTCCTGCTGTCAATTAATTGTACTATGTTTTGAAACAACATAAATATTTTTTTTTTATTAAAAGAAATTTTCTCATGTATTTTCCTTCCATTATCACCATGTGACTGGAAACGAGGTAAGGCAATCTGAAAACAGTTGAGTGAGAGAATATACAAACAAACTTTCAAACTGTCTTTCAGCAAGTGAGGCTTAAGTTATTGAATATGCAAATTGCCTTATTAAAAGAAGAATGATGTCTTTTTCAGCAATCAGTTTAATTACAGTGGAATCCTTCAATAGAAAAATCAGCTTGTTTCTCAGAATAAAAATCCTTTAGAAAGGGAATTTAGGTATCCAGATAGAAATGAGAAGATTTACACTTGGTGGGAGGGGCTCACGTACCTGGGCCGCAGGCTGCGGAGAGGGGCATGGGGTCTCAGGAGCCCTGCCCTGCTGAGCCCAGCTGTCCAGCTTTCATCCTCCTGCTCTAAAGCTCAGAGAGAAGAACCATGTAATGGTCTATGAAAGTTATTTATCTGAAGTGTGTGAGAAGGCGGTACCCGAGGCCACACGTGTCCTACGGGGTAGCTTGGATTGGGCAGGTAAGATGCCTAAGAAGGGCTTTCATTACTTGGAAGACCTTTAGAACCCAGTCCATGATGCTCCAGGCCTTTCTCTTATTCCCCTAGAGACCACCAAACTTTGCCTGTTCTACATCCCATTTTTTTTTAAGGATTTAGGATTTAGATTTAGGGATTTTAAGGATTAGAAATCCAAGAAACCACCCAAACCAATGCTCATTCCAGATACCACTGGCCTGTTTTACTGGAGGGTCCCACGGGGGGGCTGCTGGTTCTTCATCAGAGACAATAAGAGCAACCATTGGAGACCTCTGGATGCACGTCCAGAGTGCTGGTCAGAGTGCTGGGGCAAACAGATCCAGAGGTACACCCAACCCACCTCTGTCAAGTTCAGCTGCTCCAGGATCATGGTACCCCTAGAAGGGCGATACCCAGGATTTAAGGCAGAGGTTTGAATCAGACTTCTTGGATTGGATCTCAGCTACATAGAAGGACAACTTAGCAACTGCAGGCAGGTCATTTATCCTTTCTATGCCTGTTTTCTTACCTCTAAAACAGGAGAGAGAATGTAAGTATAAGATGCTTTTGAAACACAATGAGGAAAACCGGGCAACAACTTAGAGTAACATCTGACACATACTAAGCATTCAGTTCACAGTTGCTAGAAGTAGTGGGGGCCTCAGCAGCCAAAGTACTAATCTCCTGACTACATTCTGATACTTTGTTACCTTAACTTTCACACAAGTCTAAAGTAGAAAACATGAAATTCACACATACTCAAGAAATGCACAGGCAAATGTTCCTTCAGTGAACCTTGAAATCTTGAACACCTACCATACGCCATCAGTGAGCAAAACTGGAAAAAAAAAATCTGTCCTTTTATATTCTAGGGGAAAGACAAACAATAAATAAAAAGCATAATAAACACAAATCGTATAGTATTTCAGAAGCATCTCCGTAGAGCAAAAAGCCAAGAAAAGTGTCTCAGGAGACCTGGAGTGAAGTGAGCAGCTGCAATTTAAGTACAGGAGTCCAGGTAGGTCTCACTGAGAAGGTAACATTTGAGCAAAGACTTCCAGAAGGTGAGGTAGGGAGCCATGGCTATCTAAGGGAAGAGCATCCCAAACAGCAGTGCAAAGCCCCTGGGGCAGAAGTGAGTGTGATATGTTCCAGGCACAGCAGCAGGTCCATAGAGTGAAAGAGAAATTTGAGAAAAGTAGGAGACTGAGTCAGAACGTGACAGGGGCCAGATCACATATGGTCTTGTGGACCGCCTTAAGGATGCCGGCTTATACTTAGATAAAATGGGGAGACTTTACAGGGTTTGACCAGCAGAGTAGTACTGATGATCTGACTCGTGTTTTAAAAGGAAAAACAGTATTATGAGTTGATTGGGATAGAGGGGGACCCATGAGGAGGCCCCTGCATATACCCAGGCTAGTAGCCAGAGTGTGAGAACATTCTAAAGGGCAACCCAACATGTATACCTAACTTATCCGATGTGGGATCTGAGAGACAGAGAAGAGACAAGGTGACTCCTAGATTTCATTTAATTAGTGCAAACTAGTTTGTAAACAAGGAATCCATGGCCACCTCGTTTGTTGTAAAAAAGGATAAGCTTACATTTGATCTAAATTGCTAAGGCCTTACTTACAGTACAACCTAAGTACAACTGGCCTTACTCAGTACAACTAAATATACTGCGCATTAAAAATGATGTCAAATTAAGGATGTATCAGCTACATCCCAGATGAAGAATATTTCATATGAGGGCATCAGGTAGCACACCATAGGCACTCATAAATATTTTACTTCTGTCTGTTTCTTGAACACACGAATTTGTTCCCACCCCAGAGCCTTTGCACATGCTATCCTTCATTCCTAGAATATGCTTCCTGATTTTTGAACAGCTGACCCTTCCTCCTCATTAGCTCAAACGTTCTTGCCCTGACATAGGTCACTCTCTACCACAGTGTCTTCTGCATTTGTCAGGGTTCTCCAGAGAAACAGAACCAACAGGATGCATAGACAGACAGACAGAGAAAGAGATTTATTATGAGGAATTGGCTCACATGATTACAGAGGCTGAGAACCAAGAGGTGCAGTCAGCAAGCTGGAGAACCAGGAGAGCCGATGGTGTACCTCCAGTCTGCATCCAAAGGGCGAAGACCAGGTGAACTAATGGTGTGACTTCCAGTCTGAAAGCCAGAAGGCTTAAGATCCAAGAGGAGATGTCTCAGTTCATACGTGAAGGCAGACAAAGACTGATGTCCAGCTAAGCACTCAGGCAGAAGGAGCTTCCTCTTACTCATGGGAGGATCAGTCCTTTTGTTCTAATAGGACCTTCAACTGATTGAATGAGGCCCACCCAGGTTAGGGAGAACAATCAGCTTTACTCAGTCTACTGATTCAAGTGTCAGTCTCATCCAAAAACCCTCACAGACATGCCCAGAATAACGTTTGACCAAATGCCTGGGCATTCTATGGTCTCATCAGGCTGACACATGAAATTAACCATCATACCTGTTTTACTCCCATTAAATGTGTCATTTTATGAGTTTATCTTAGTTATTTGTTTCTTTGTCTTTCTTTTCTTTTTTTTTTTTTTAAGATTTTATTTATTTATTCACGAGAGACAGAGACAGAGAGAGAGAGAAGCAGAGGGAGAAACAGGCTCCCAAGGAGCAGGGAGCCCAATGTGGGACTCGATCCCAGGACCCTGGGATCATGACCTGAGCCGAAGGCAGACGCTTAACCATCTGAGCCACCCAGGCGCCCAGTTTCTTTGTCTTTCTATCCATGCATTTGTCTTCCCTGAAGCACATAATTCTCCACTAGCTGCCTGTTGAATGAATGAACTAGTGAATATATGAAGGGAAAACAGTTCCACGTGTGGCTTGAGATTTTAGGAGAGAGAGGCCTGGAATTTTCCTGAGGCCAGGTGATGTGGGTGCGGAGAGGAGATGGTGCTTGATGAGAAGCAGAAGGAGCCTGGGGAAGACAGGATGGGCCTGGGGTGAGGTACCGGGGAGGAAGTAGACAGGATGAGATCAAACCTTACGGGAAGAAGCAGAAATCCATCTCTGACAGCCAAATCCCCGTGCCTGCATTCTGGCTTTTATTTTTAATCTGGAGTGAAGCATCTTCTGACTTGACCCCACTGACTGTGAGCTGGCACGACCAATCAAAGCCTGAAGCAGGGTGGGTCCCGGGCCAGGCTTCCCTGGGAAAGTGGGGGGGGGGGCAGCGGGAGTGGACATGAGCCCGGTGGTCTCACCCAGCCCTGGGCGGCCGTTCGTCTGCAGGACAGAGGGGCCGGGCGACGGGGCCAGTTCATCACCATGACGAGGTACCGCAGGGAGAGGCCCTGCGTGGGACAGACACACGGCAGCTTCTGGTAGGCACAAGAGTTCTCACCTCAGGCCGTGCTGGCATCACAGTGTTTTGTGTTTTGATGATTGATTTTAATGAAAAAAGAAGAGAAGTAGAAGCTGCCATCAAGCGTGAAATGTTACATGCATAAATGTTACCAAAACTGTGAAGAGAAATGCCCCATGTATGACTTAAGCTAAAATCATCTCTCCCAGGTTGTCATGGGATTTTTGTTTTTGTTTTTTTTTTTAATAAATTTTAGCTAGAACGCTTCGTTTTCCAGGTATCATTTGGAGCATCTTTGTCAGGGACCCTGAAGACAAGTTCTGGAAGGGGCTGAGCTGGGTGCTCCAGTTCCAGTCAAGTCTCAGGCAGCGGTGACAAAGGACAGGTCCCCCCTTGGCAGAGCCGCTGGGAGGCAGGGGAGAGAGGCTCCAACTTGGGCCCCGGGTGGGTAAGGGGGGTGCAGGAGCCCCCAGAGACACTGAGCGTGTGTCTGCTCCTTGTAATTCCCGGTGCAGGTGGCAGGTGTCAGGGACCAGGCAGGAGCAGATGGGTGGTGCTTGGTGGCCATCCTCCTTCCTCTTGTCCCTGAGCACTGCAGGCCCGGCATCTGTCTGTACTGAGCCTGACTCAGTGCCCAGACCTCAGGGAGGTTCTGCTCTGGGAATCAAACAGATGGAGAGGCAGCCCTGCCCCCAGGAGCCTGCTCTCAGTAAAGGAACCCATACCGGGACAGAGGAGGCCCACTCAGGGACAAGAAGGAGAAACACTGGGCGGGGCTGGGACTTGCGTCTGTGGAGCTCAAGGCCAGGGCAGTCCTGGGTGTGCCAACGGAGGAGGAGGCCTCCCGGCCCAGGGCCTTGAATCAGGCGACACAGGTGAGAAAGCTCTAGGCAGGTGACAGGCTGAGGCAAGGCCTGATGGCAACAGGAGCCCGGCCCAAGGGACAGCGTGGATCCCCCACCAGGAATTGCCCAGATCCCAGCAGGCCTAAGGACAGGGGTGGGGGAAGGATGGGTGGATGACGTCTGTCATTGTGGAAGATCAAGTTTCGAAAAGTGACTTTGGAACATATTGCTGAATGAGAATGCAGCCAAGCCAATAAGAAATCCAGAAGAATCAGGGGAAAAGCTGTGGAGACGTGGATGGCCAAATAGCCAAGGGATGAAGGAAATGATGCTCAACCTCCTAAGTGATCAGGCAGATGCAGACCAAAACCACGGTGAGGGGCCGCCTCACAAAATGGAAAGACGGAAAGGAGGGGACGTGACAAGGAGGCAGAGCCAGCGGCTCTCAAGCCCTGCTGGTGGAATTGGGAGGCGCGCAAACCCTTGGGGAAGCCATCAGGCACCGGCTCCACCAGGCATCCTACACCCTGGGCACCCAACCCGCAGAGTGCGGCATGACCGTCCCGGATGGGGAGCAGTCCCCAAGGCCATCCCCGGGACGCCGGAGAAATGAACTGCGGTGCGGTCACATGAGGAAGTCCTGCGGTCACGGTCAACTTCAACTGAAACACTTCTGAAAGTGACTTTGGGTTTGGTAAGGATGGGAGGAGCTAGCCCTCCGGGCTTCCAGGAGCTGGAGGGGCAGAGTGAAGACCCTGGTGGTGTCGGTGGGGCGCTGTGACTTCTAAAGCATAAATCAGACAGTGACACCCTTGTTTATGGCTCTGCGGTGTATTCCGGCTGCACTTAAGATAAGATCCAGACCTCTTACCCTGGCCTCCAAGACCACATGTCCAGCCCCCTGCACTTCCTCCCCCGCTCTCGCTCTGCCCAGCCACCTCGCCCTTGCCAAGGTCAGTCCCACCTCAGGATGGCTCTCTGACTAGCTGTCTCTTCCCCCAGCTCCTCATTCAGGTCATCTCTTGAGACGGGCTCCCTGACGACAATCCTCAGGGTTGTGCACGAACCCCAGGGGCGCCTGTGCCGAGGCAGGCGCTCACTGACTCTGCGCTGGAGGAGGAAAACAAGCCGCAGGTGGCAGGCGATTCTGGCCACGGGAGCCCCCAGGGCAGTGAGACCCTGAGCCCGGGGTCTGCAAGGCTTACCCCCACTCGCGCTTCTGTCCCGGGGCTGCTGCGAGGCTCGTGGCTATCCCCATTTTCCAACGCGGGAAACTGAGGCTCAGGCAGGATACAAGCCACGCCCATAAGGAAAGGTGACAAGCACAATTTAAACTCAGGTTTCCTCCCCACCCAGCCCCGCTCAGAGCCACAAAGCCCTCAAAGTGCCTGCCCATCCCTGGGTGGAGCGCTGGGCCCTCCGGGTATTCGGCCCCCTAGGGCAACAAGGAGGCAGCCAGGGATGCGTAGGCGTGGGCACAGCCCAGGTGTGTGCCCAGCCCTGTGGGCTCCAGCCAGGAGCCCGCCTCCTCCCCTTCGTCCCCTCGGAGAGCGGTGCGGGCGGCTGTCACAGCCCACTAACCTCAGAGACTGTTTGTTTCATTGATGGAGACAGCTCCCACGGCAGTCCAAATCCAGCTTCAAACCACCTTGGCAGCGCCTGGCCACACTGACCAGATCAAATTTGAAGTTTCAGTGCCTGACAGGCACCGGCTGGCTCAATTATAGGAGCTGTTAGGTCGCAGCTCCCAGGCCCTCTCCACAGAGGCATTGGGGCCACGTCTTCTGACAGCGGGAGCTCCCCCTGCAGCCAGGAACCCGGTGCCTCCCGGGCCAGCCCAGGCTCCTGGACGTGGCACCCCAGCAGCCCGCTCCATGTGTCTGCGGGGCTTCTCCCCCCATGGCCCCTCACCCGTTGTGCTCTGGAGCCCCCTCACCGAGAGAAACCCCTATCTTCTCTCCTACATCACCTGTCTCTTCTTCTCTGCTCCCCACGCAGCCTCTCTCACTTCCCCCCTACCAGTCCCCGTCCCCTGTAGGGCCTGGGCATCCACCCCCATCCCCCGTGCCCACCTCATGTCTAATTAGCGGGTCCTGCGGGGGCAGCAGGAAAGGCACCGTGCACTTCACACAGGAAGGCTTTGCCCCTCACCCCAGGTCCATTCCGACGTGTGCAAGTGACTGTTTTATATAAATCAGGATTAAAGGTCATCCCACGATAATGTCACCAAACCCAGTTTGCATCCTGCTGTGCTCTCACAGAGTGGGACAGAAGGGCTGGAGTATGTGCCTCTGGGCTGCTCCCTGACGTGGATGTCTGGGAAGGCTAGGGGCCATGGCAGAGGAGCAGAGCAGCAGGGCCCCCACTCCCTGTCCGGGCCTCCCCCCACCCCCTTCCCCCCCACCGTCCGCCTCGGACGCCGCGGCCTCCCCGCCAGCCTCCGCACACCGCGGCATGTCTTCCAGGGAAGCCCACGCAGGAGGGGAGGAGCTCTTCTCACATGGATCCCAGGAGCAAGGGCTGTTGGCCCACAGGTATTCCGGGGCCGGGGAGATTGGCTCACTTTGTGCTGCTGAGATTTTGCATCGATTTTAGGTGACGTGTCAAGCAAGAAAATCTATTACCCCAAATTCTGGCCTCTTACGGGTAGATAACAGGGTATCAGGGAAAGCCCGAGAACCCAGGCCCTGGTCTGTAATGGGAGCACAGGGACGGGGGCTGCTGCCCAGCTGGAGCCCAGCAGCTCCTGAAGGCCAAGGCCTGTGCCTCAGGCTGTTCCTCCTGTCTAAAGCCAGCACCAAGCCGGGGATCAGGATAGAAATGCAGAAATGCGGAGGGGATTTGGTGGCCTCTCCTATTCGCTTCTGAGGGCTGTTAGAATACACTACCAACAATCTGGTGGCTTAAGCAAGAGAAATGTATTCTCTCACAGTTTTGAAGCCTGAAGTCCAAGATTAAGGGTGTCCGTGGGGCCGTGCTCCCTCAGGGGGCTACGGGGACACCCAGTCTTTGCCTCTTCCAGCTGACAAGCCTGGGCATTCCTAGCCTTTGAACCCATGATGCCAATCTCACGTCTGTCTTGAGGTCCCCTTCTCCTGTGTGTATGTGTCACTGGGTCTAATCTCCCTCTGCCTCTCTCTTATAGGACTGTGCATGATTGCACACAGGACCCACCTGGATAACCTAAGATAAGCTCCTTCTTTTAAGATCCCTGACTTAATCACAGTTCTTGCCATATAAGGTAACAGTCACTCTCTGTCATATAGACTAAAAGTTCCAGGGATTAGGAAGCAGATGTACCTGGGCAGAAAGGAACAGCTCCACCAGAGCTGTTACATAATAACTTGGGATCTCAGGGCAGGAATTTTCCCGTCTGGTGCTCACGGTGACCGAAGGGTCAGGGCCACCATGGCCCCATTTGACACACTGGGCGGAGTGGGGGTAGGGACAGAGCCGACATACACACCTGACATCCATGACGATAGTCCAGCTTTCCCCGCACTATAGACAGGGCCTCAGTGACCAGGAGTGTAGACACTCAGAGTCCAATAGGCCTGGGGTTCCAGCTTATTCCTGCCCCAGTCTCCTCATAACGCCAGCCCACAGCACGGTTATTCTGTGTTCAAGGAAACAGCATATGAAGGTACTTAGCTCAAGGTATCGCTGATAGTGAGCATCTCATCAGTGGTACGTGTTGTGCTTCTTTTTGTTTAATTGGACAAATGTTTCCTAATCCCTCCTGCAGGCAAGCACCGGATGGTAGCATCAGTTTGCAGGGACAGCTGTCAGCATCACCTGGTACTGGCACGAGCAGTAGTCACGATAGTACTTGTCACCATCCGTCCCTCTTTCCTGCCCGTCTACCACGAGGGCACATCGAGAACATTCCATGTGAAATGCTGGGACAAAGAAGGTGACAGTCCCTGCCCTTCTCTGCAGGAGCTCCAGGGCAGGGGTACAGAAGGAAACTGTGTTCCTGGGTGAGAGGTGCTATCAGACAGTTGTCACCTGGACTTTGGAGGATGAAGCTGGGACGAGAGGCCAGTGATGTCTCTTGTAGGAGACAAGGCTTGAGCTGAGTCCCTGAGGATCCAACCATCAGATACTTGAGCTTTCGGTGCCAATAATTCGAAGTTTGCTAAAGAAATGTGCACCTTGTCTCTGGGAATCAGCAAGCAGTAGGTGGCAATACAGCAAGAGTCCCTTCTTGGGCAGACCCTGATAACAACACTGATGGTAAGGACCATGCTATGGTTGGATGGTCAGAGTCCTGGCGGGAAATCCAGGGCACACCGTAGGACAAGAGAGAGTTTAAGGACAGGACTGCTCACAGTGGTGTGGGAGGGACTGAGAGAAAACACCAAGGATTATAAAGCACCCAAAGGATAACACCAATGGACAACCATCACTGTTACTGTTTCAGTGCCTGAAAGCCTAAGGAAGAAACCATTTCCAGACCCAGAGAGCCACAGTAGTAGGAGAGGACCGAGTGGCCTTGGCAGAAGAACGCAGCCACTGTTGACCTGTGGCACAGAGGGGAGAGCGCCAGAGAAGTAAAGACTCTGACTTCCCTCTGACCTTCTTCTCTTGTGGGGCTCTCCATTGGTCATTCCCTGCTGGACCTCAGAGGACAAGGGAGTTTATGGATGAAGTGCATATGGTCAGCTTCCTGGAGTACAGGGGAGGGTGGAGAAGGATGGGGAGTATGTCTGGAGGGCAAACAGAGAATCTCACCTGTGATGAAGACAATGATGATGATAATGGTGTGATGGTGATGATGGTATTGATAGATGTAGTGTTGCTGATGGTGGTGGTGGTGGTAGTGATGATTTTAGTGATGATGATGATGGTGGTGATCATGGTGATGGTGATGATGGCGGTGGTGATGGTGATGGTGGTGATCATGCTGATGGTGGTGATCATGGTGATGGTGATGATGGCAGTGATGATGGTGATGGTAGTGATGATGGTAGTGATGATTTTAGTGATGATGGTGATGGTGGTGATGATGGTGATGGGGGTGATGATGGTGATGGTGATCATGGTGATGGTGGTGATCATGGTGATGGTGATGATGGCGGTGGTGATGGTGATGTTGGTGATCATGGTGATGGTGATGATGGCGATGATGGTGATGGTGATGGTGACAATATGATGGTGGTGGTGATGACACTGATGGTGAAGACAGATACCATTATTGGGCTCCTTTGTGGCCACTCACTATATTAAGGTCTTTTAATCTTCACACCAGCCCAGTAAGATAAGACAGTAGAGATTCTTGGAGACTTGAAAGATCTACATGTGGATCAACAGCCAGAATTATCCTCAGCTCCACTGGGCCTCCCCACAAACACATGGTTTGGCAAAGCCCCTGGTCCTAGTGATTTGGGTCGCAGTCATGTGTGAATCTGCTTATCTTATTACTTCTCTTTGAGACCCGCTCAGTAAGCTTGATATCTGCAAACCACTCTAACTCAGCGCTTGATAATGTCTAGCAGAGTAACTGCCACTCAGGAGTTGCTACACCAATGATGATGAATGAGTGAATGAATGAACGAGTGAGCGAATGAATAAAGAGGGACTCCATGACAACAGGTCATAAAGAGTAAGCTCCGGGCCTCACACCTGCTCTCTACAGAGCCCGGCTCATCGTAGACACTTAGCAAATATTGGAGAAGAGCCAACACCGTGGCACTGTGGCGTTTCTGTTTTCTCTAGTACATGTTTCCTCATGTCTAAACACGGACTGAAAAATACCCAAGCCTTTCGAAGCTGTTTGGTTCCCTGAAATTTGCCCAAGCCCAAACTCTGAGCTAGAGTGAGGATGTCTGTGTGACGCCTCAGTGCAGCACATGGAAACCCGCAGCCCCAACATAGCGCAGAATTGCTAATCACCTTCAGATTGTTGTGTTAATAAGTGAAAATACAGAGAAACACAAACCTGTCTTCCTGTTAATGTTAATTTTGGTCTCAAAAAACGTTGCTAAAACATATTGCTGGGCATGCCACAGATGTTCCTTCTCTTGCACGTGCATGATACTGAAAGTGAGAGCTGGACGCTTTGACAGAATTTCTGTCGCTCCAATGATAACCGTGGTCAGGCCATTTTGCCCCCCCTCAGGGCTGTCGTCTTATCTGACCATTCCCCTGTGCAGAGGTTCCCGTTGGGGCTGGCGTGTAATTCTGTGTATACCACCACAACCTGCTCCGTAGACTGATAAAGGTAAGCAATTTAAAAAATAAGTTGAGCTATGTCACCTTCTTGTCATCTCGCCCCCTAATTTCACTATATGCAGAACATATATGACAAGCCGCTTGGTGGCGAATCCCGGGTCGTCCATTCCCAGAGCTCATTAGGGTGAGAGATGACACGGCAAGACATGTGGCTCTCCAGTTTGATACTGAGGTTTTAACTACCCTGGATAGGAGAGATTTAAAGCCACTTATCAGTTTCTAAAGAACCAAGCAGAACCGCACTGCATTCCCTCATCTTGTCCTGGTTTATCTTCTATGTGCAGTGGCCATTTTTGAGAACAAGAAGGTGTCATAATTTAGAGTGATTACAAGAGCCACCCAGCATTCCGTGGCTTTAAGGCCTTTTCCTACCCTCACAAGGATTGACATGGGCAACAGCAAATTGGGGGGGGTGGATTCTGTGTTTTAGGTGCTGGGAAGCCTCACCCCTGGGCTTCCTCCCTGTCTGAATCCCTCTGCAGGGACTGACGTCTGGGGCCGGGTGAGGGGAGAGAGAGCCCTTTGAGCAGCTTGGGAGTGAGAACAGAGGGCCCACTCGACACTGGGAGCTAGACCAAAGTGACCTTCCAGGAGGGGGCGCCATGCTAAGCAGAAGTGTGGGCATAACCACCCGGCCTCCCGCTGATGGAATTTGTGTTTTGTTGTTGTGCTCCCTGACGGAGGGCAGAAACACACAAGGAAAAGGACTTGGGGAGGTGGAGATGTAGCCCCAGACCGGGAAACCCGGGAAGGGGCCTTGTCCTCTTTCTGGTTATTTATTTATTGTACCGCTTCTTCAGCCAATGCCTTTAAGTGCAACATTGGCCACCTCCCCGTGGATGCTCCAACTGAATCAGTAATGTCGATAAGGAGCCTTCTGTCCTGTGCCAGGCCGAGGGGGCAGCTACACGCCAGACTCCAAAAAGAAGCCAGAAGGAGCTGGAGCCATGGCCAGCGCCACCAAAATTCCTGTCCCTCTTGTCACCTCCATGGCAGGCGAATTCAGCATCTGTCATTACCACTCCAGACCACCATTGCTACCGTGTGGAATAACAAACAGTCTTGATAGCCACAGGCTCCTGATAAAGATAAAATAATCTTAGTAATGCATTCAGTGTGGGATGTGGACTTGGCGATATCCCCAGCGTGAGCACCATCAGGATCTACCCCAAGTTGGAGCAGGGACCTCAGATGGAACAGACTTCTCCAGAGGCTTTTGGAGAGGGTTGGGTTCAAGCTGGGTCAACACCTTCTCAAATAATCACTCCAGCACCAGCACTGTGTCTCCAGCTAAAGGCGAGAGTGTGTGGGATTACCTGCCAAACTCAAGACCACAGACAGAATTGAATCACCCAGAAACTAGTCTTCAAGCTCCTCTCAGTGGTGTCCAACTGAAGCCTGCCTCGGGAAGGGGGGAGACACAAAGTGCCTTATGCATGTGCATACAACATTGCCGAAGTAGAGGTCACACAAGAACACAGAGCCCATAGGAGGAATCCAAACTCTAGGAAGGGCCCAGGAAGGGTTGATCCTAAACCCCACCCCCTATCCAAGAGCCTCATTCCAGGTCCTTCCAAAGGAGGCATTATCAAGCAGAGGTCCTCTGAAGGAAAGGCAAAGCCGGCCTTGGCTTGTGATGCCAGGCATTCATCAACTTTCTCTTCGAACCGCCTTCCTTGGCAGCCAGAAGTTTCTCTATTGTTTTAACCCAAATGACAGCGAGGCCACCATGTATCAGATGTCACCATGGAAGTTCAGGTTATATCGTAGACAAATAATGCATGTGTAAGAATCTCTTTGTGGAGAGCAAGTGAGGCAAAACTCAACAGCTCCAACAACAGGAAGTGTGATGGTTGATGGCGTGTGTCCACCTGGGGAGGCCACCATGCCCGCATATTTAGTCAAACATGCCTGGATGTTGCAGTGAAGGTTACTTTTTGGAGGGGATTAACATTTAAATCGGTAGAGCCTGAGTAAAGCAGATTGCCTCCATAGTGTGGATGCGCCTCATCCCATTAGTTGAAGGCCTTAAGAAAGGCCTTCCTTTGCCAACAGACTGCCTTCAGACTTGAACGACAGTGTCAGCTCCTCCCTGGATCTCCAGCCTGTCGCCAGGCCCTGCAAATTTTGGACCTGCTAGACTCTACAATCACGTGAACCAATTCTTCAAAATAAATCTATGTATGTATGATGCGTGTATGTGTGTGCACGTGCATGCATGTATGTCTGCATCTACCTACCATCCATCATCTGTCTATCATCTATCCATCTAACTATCCATCTATCTATCCATCTATCCATCTATCTATCCATCTATCTATCTATCTCTCTATTAACCATCATCTATCTTTATCCTATCGGTTGTCTTTCTTTGGAGAGCCAAACTCTGACTCATACCAGTAGGAACGAGGAAGAAGGAAGCAGCGTCCGCAGAGGCCAATAGAGGACAGGAGACGCTAGCCGTCACCACAGGCCAGGTGTTGTCAGAATGACAGCGCCTCCAACACATGCCTTTTCCTTACCCAGCCTGAAGACAGGATGCCATGCCATGCAGCCTGGGCCTGCTCATTTGCCTTGTGAAAAATATGTCGCATAAGAAATGGCTTGCCCTTGCTCTGGATGGAGAGACTGCTCTGGGAATGAGAAAATGAAATGCGAGCTGGATACAGCAAGAAAGCGTCACTGCTGGCTCGGCGACTGCAACCCGCTTTTCTGCAGAATTGCCGGGCTGTAACCGGGAAGGCCATGGAAAGACTGCAGGATGAGAACCAGGCACAGTTGGAGTGTGCCTCGCTGGATAAATGGGGAGTGGCAAAGAGCCAGGCCGGCCCTGGTTTCCGGAGGGCTGGGGGTGAGGGGCTGTGTCAGTCTTCAGGCACACTGGTCCATCTTAATATGGCTCAGCCTTTATTAAGGGGATCCAAGAGGCCAGCTACCTGCTGCCGGAGGAAGCTGATGTTTCCATCTCGAGCATTCTGATGAGCAAGATGTTTTGCCTTCTCCCCGAGTCCATCTCCCAAAAGGAAGAGGTGGGCAGGCCACTGAAGTGTTTTGACTGAAGTGTCTTTGGTGTTCCCTTTCTAATAAAGGGCCATATATTAGTGCCGAACAGTCATTTTTTTGAGCACTAAAGTAATACCAGTACTCTCACTGCTCAAGAAACTGCTGAGCAAAATCTTCCAACAATGTGCCTCCCCGGCATTCCTTAACCCTATTGATAATGATAAAGCCTCATAAATCTAGGTAAATCTTTAATTACGCCTTTGGAACATGGCGATATTATGAGTGTGACATAGTCATAAAGGGCACATTCAAAATTAGCTCCATATACATTTTATGAATATGGAAAAGGTAGAAGTGGCTAGAGGTAAAAAGGAAAGAACAAAAAAAAAAATTCATATTGTTTTTCCTTGTTGCAATCACCTTTTAAAATGGGATTTTAATTCCTTTTAAAAAAAAAATATTGGGGAAAACTCTGCCTGTTGACTTCTTAAATTTTTATTAAAATCCACAGTGTCAGCTTTGCTAGGCCCTATTACAGGTGACAAAATCTATAATCTGAAAGAGGGACTGTATTCCTCTGTATTAAAAACACCTTTTAGCCTAAAAATTTGTTCTTCCTTATATATGTGTGAAATATTTATGGAGAAAATTCTGCACAGTTCTGATGATGCCTTAAGAAAGACTAGAGTTTGTTTCATCCCCAAGATCAGGGTGATTCCCTCCTCCCTCCCCGACCCCTGCCTGGTTAGGAGCCCTTATGCAATTTATTTTTATCTTCATCCAACGCATATATTTTTACTTGTGTGAATAATATAGAGAAAGATTAAGTTCTTTTATTTTGCTAATTAAACTGCATTTTTCAAAATCTGGTGAGGTAGTAAGTGACAGGATTAACAAGGGCACTTTGCAGAGTTTTGCTGTTTTCCTGATTAGATTAGAGGTATTTGATATTGAAGTAGGAGCTGATGAAGTGCTTTCCTAGATGTGACTGAATGCGTGACCCTAGTTTATCACCGCGGCTTCATAAAGAAGTCTTCCTTACCATCGAGAAAGCCCAACCAAGAGTGAAAATGACATTAGCAAAAAGCTAAGCAAAAGGTCAGTAGAGCAGAAGGAGAAGGGGGAAGGAAAAAATGCATTCCTTTGCTTTTTTTTTTTTTTTTCCTCTAAAGGGATAAGGAAGACCTCTCTGTTACAGGCTCTGTGCACGCAGAGCGGGGGTAGGCAGGTGTGGGGAACCTCAGAATGGTAAGCTCCTGAGACAGGGATGCCTTTCTGAGCCTCTGGAATTTAAGGGTAAAAATCATATTTAAAAAACAAAAATGGGGTGATACGAATGCAGAGGGAGGAAAATGCCACCTCTCTCTCCCCCTGCACCTGCAGAATTATTCTCAAGGGCATCCATAGACCCCTTTGAGCAGGTCCTGGGGCTCCTGGCAGCTACCTGGGTTTAGAGCTCATCTTCAGGGCAGCCAGAAGCCAAACCAAGGGAGCAGGTGGAGGCCCTCTTCCCCTCCCCCGCCGTGCCCCCTCCCCACCCCCTGCACACCACCTTACCCCCTTCCCAAGCTTCCCAGCCCCTTAGAAGAAGCAACTACAATGAGGGACTGATGCTACATGCTCTTGCGAGCAGGGAAGAAGGATGGCATTGGGGCAGGGGTGAGATCAAGCTTGGGAAGGGAGCTGGGGAACAGTTGGATGGCACTCAGGGCTGGGCGCCTTGGCATACTAAGTCCAGACAAGGCCCCCATGTATATAGTTACTGTAGTATCAGCCCACCTCCCTACATCCTTAAGGCCATCTTCCCCATAGGCACATGTTTCATTTTATTTTGTAGGGGCCATAATTTGCATATAACAAAAGGTACATAAGTATATGTTTGGATGGATGAGTTTTGGTAAGTACATGCACGTGTATAATCCACATCCCTATTGGAAGATATAGAACATTTCCGTCAGCTCAGAAAGTTCCCTTGTGCTCCTTGCCAGACAATGCCTGCCCTCCCACCCACTCAAGCAACCAAATTATCCTGACCTCTATCACCATATTGGTTTAACTCCAAATACATGGGATCCTATAGAAGGTGCTCTATGCACCTGGCTTCTTCCACTTCAAGCAGCGTTTCTCTAGCTCTATTGTGGGCATCGATAGTTATCCATTGTCATGGCCAAGTTTTATTGTGTTGTATGAATTTGCCTCAGTTTCTTTATCTGTTGTATTTTGATGGACATTTGGGTTGCTTCCAGCTCGGGGCAATGACGAATAAAGTTGCCATTACCACTCTGGTGCAAGTCTTCTGTGGACACGTATGATGATTCCCCTCGAGGGAAAGGCTGGGAGTGGACCTGCTGTGTCAGAGCGTACGTTTATTCTCTGAGAAATTAGCAAACTGCTTTCTAAAGTGGTTGTACGGGGCCCCTGGGTGGCTCAGTCGTTAAGCGTCTGCCTTCAGCTCAGGTCATGATCCCAGGGTCCTGGGATCGAACCCCGCATCGGGCTCCCAGCTCCGCGGGAAGCCTGCTTCTCCCTCTCCCCTTCCTCATGCTTGTGTTCCCTCTCTCGCTGTGTCTTTCTCTGTCATATAAATAAATAAAATCTTTAAAGTGGTTGTACCATTTACATTTATCAGCATCCCTGTGAACTTTGCCCTCTGTGTCCTCACTGGCATTTAACATCGACTGTCTTTTAAATTTTAAGCATTCTAATGAATTCCTCTAGTGGGTGTGCACACATCTCCAAATATGATTTTATTCTGCATTTCCTTGATAACTACCGGCATTAGTCACTTTCTCATATGCTTATTGGTCATGCCAATATCTTCCTTTTTGAAGTATTTGTTCACATGCTTTGTCCATTTTTTATTGAGGTGTCTTCTTTTTATTGAGTTGTATGAGCTCCTCATATAGTCTGAACACCAGTTCTTTTATATAGACATATATATTCCAAAATCTTTTCTCCCACTCTATAGTTGCCAAATATTTTCTATTTTTTATTTATACGCAGTAAAATTGACTTCTGCTGGTTGTACAGTTCTATGGCTATTAAAGCATATATAGAGGAGTGCCTGGGTAGGTCAGTCGGTTAAGTATCCAACTCGATTTTGGCTTGCATCATGATCTCGGGGTCATGAGATTGAGCCCCATGTTGGGCTCCATGCTGGGCATCGAACCTGCTTAAGATTCTCTCTCCCTCTCCTTCTGCCCCTCCCCCCCTCTCTAAATTAATTAATTAATTAAAACATACACAGATTCCTGTAACCACCACTCCATGCAGGACGCAGAACAGTTCCATCACCCCATAAAACCCTCTCATTGCTATCCCTTTGTAATCCCATGTTCCCCACTCCTAACCTCTGGCAACCTTCGATCTGTTCTCTGTCATTGTTTTCATCAAGAATGCCATAGAAATGGACAGTATATAACTTTTTGAGTCTGATTTCTTTCATCTGCCTCTCTTGGAGATTTATCCAAGATTCTGTGTGTATCAATAATTCATTTTTTTAAATTTTATTATGTTATGTTAGTCACCATACAATACATCATTAGTTTTTGATGTAGTGATCCACGATCCATTGTTTTTGTATAACACCCAGTGCTCCATGCAGTACGTGACCTCCTTAATACCCATCACCGGGCTAACCAATCCCCCCTCCCCCCTCCCCTCTAAAACCCTGTTTGTTTCTCAGGTCCATAGTCTCTCATGGTTCATCTCTCCCTCCAATTCCCCCTGCCCATTTTTCCCTTCCTTCTCTTAATGTCCTCCATGTTATTCCTTATGTTCCACAAATAAGTGAAACCATATGATAATTGACTTTCTCTGCTTGACTTATTTCACTTAGCATAATCTCCTCCAGTCCCATCCATGTTGATGTAAAATCTGGGTATTCGTCCTTTCTGATGGCTGAGTAATATTCCATTGTATATATGGACCACATCTTCTTTATCCATTCATCTGTTGAAGGGCATCTCGGCTCTTTCCACAGTTTGGCTATTGCGGACATTGCTGCTATGAACATTGGGGTGCGTATGGCCCTTCTTGTCACTACATCTGTGTCTTTGGGGTAAATACCCAGTAGTGCAATTGCTGGGTCATAGGGTAGCTCTATTTTTAAATTTTTGAGGAACCTCCACACTGTTTTCCAAAGTGGCTGTACCAACTTGCATTCCCACCAACAGTGTAAGAGGGTTCCCCTTTCTCCACAACCTCTCCAACATTTGTTGTTTCTTTCCCTGTCCATTTTTGCCATTCTAACTGGTGTAAGGTGGTATCTCAGTGTGGTTTTGATTTGGATTTCCCTGATGGCTAATGATGATGAACATTTTTTCATGTGTCTGTTAGCCATTTGTATGTCTTCTTCAGAGAAGTGTCTGTTCATCTCTTCTGCCCACTTTTTGGCTTGATTATTTGTTTTCTGGGTGTTGAGTTTGAGAAGTTCTTTATAGATTGTGGATACCAGCCCTTTATCTGTAGTGTCATTTGCAAATATCTTCTCCCATCCTGTGGGTTGCCTCTTTGTTTTGTTGACTGTTTCCTTTGCTGTGCAGAAGCTTTTTATCTTGATGAAGTCCCAAAAGTTCATTTTTGCTTTTGTTTCACTAGCTTTTGGAGATGTATCTTGAAAGAAGTTGCTCTGGCTGATGTCAAAGGGGTTACTGCCTATGTTCTCCTCTAGGATTTTGATGGATTCCTGTCTCACACTGAGGTCTTTCATCCACTTTGAGTTTATCTTTGTGAGTGGTGTTAGAGAATGGTCGAGTTTCATTCTTCTGCATGTGGCTGTCCAATTTTCCCAGCACCATTTATTGAAGAGACTGTCTTTTTTCCATTGCATGTTTTTTCCTGCTTTGTCAAAGATTATTTGACCATAGAGTTGAGGGTCCATATCTGGGTTCTCTATTCTGTTCCATTGGTCTGTATGTCTGTTTTTGTGCCAGTACCATGCTGTCTTGGTGATCACTGCTTTGTAATATAGCTTGAAATTGGGCAATGTGATGCCCCCAGCTTGGTTTTTCTTTTTCAACATCTCCTTGGCGATTCGGGGTCTTTTCTGATTCCATACAAATTTTAGGATTGTTTGTTCCAGCACTTTGAAAAATGTCATTGGAATTTTGATCGGGATGGCATTGAAGGTATAGATTGCTCTGGGTAGCACAGACATTTTAACAATGTTTATTCTTCCGATCCATGAGCATGGAATATTTTTCCATCTTTTTGTGTCTTCTTCAATTTCTTTCAGGAGTGTTTTGTAGTTCCTAGAGTATAGATCCTTTACCTCTTTGGTTAGGTTTATTCCGAGGTATCTTATGGTTTTTGGTGCTATTGTAGATGGAATAGTTTCTCTAATTTCTCATTCTACAGTTGTGTTGTTAGTGTATAAGAAAGCAACTGATTTCTGTGCATTGATTTTGTATCCTGCCGCATTACTGAATTGCTGGATGAGTTCTAGTAATTTGGGGGTGGAGTCTTTTGGGTTTTCCACATAAAGTATCATGTTGTCTGCGAAAAGAGAGAGTTTGACTTCTTCTTTGCCAATTTGAATACCTTTTATTTCTTTTTGTTGTCTGATTGCTGTTGCTAGGACTTCTAGTACTATGTTGAACAACAGTGGTGAGAGTGGGCACCCTTAACGTGTTCCTGATCTTAAGGGAAAGGCTCTCAGCTTTTCCCCATTGAGGATGATATTCACTGTGGGTTTTTCATAGATGGATTTTATGAGCTTGAGGAATGTTCCCTCTATCCCTATACTCTGGAGAGTTTTAATCAGGAAAGGATGTTGTATTTTGTCAAATGCTTTTTCTGCATCAATTGAGAGGACCATATGGTTCTTCTCCCTCCTCTTATTAATGTGTTGTATCACATTGATTGATTTGCGAATGTTGAACCACCCTTGCATCCTGGGGATAAATCCCACTTGGTCGTGGTGGATGATCCTTTTAATGTATTGTTGGATCCTATTAGCCAGGATTTTGTTGAGGATTTTGGAATCCATATTCATCAGGGATATCGGTCTGAAATTCTCCTTTTCGATGGGGTCTTTGCCTGGTTTGGGGATTAAGGTAATGCTGGCCTCATAGAATGAGTTTGGAAGTTTTCCTTCTGTTTCTATTTTTTGAAACAGCTTCAGTAGAATAGGTATTATTTCTTCTTTGAATGTTTGGTAGAATTCCCCAGGGAATCCATCAGGCCCTGGACTCTTGTTTTTTGGGAGGTTTTTGATCACTGCTTCACTCTCGTTACTGGTTATTGGCCTATTCAGGTTGTCAATTTCTTCCTGTTTCAGTCTTGGCAGCTTACAGGTTTCCAGGAAGGCCTCCATTTCATCCAGATTGCTCAGTTTATTGGCATATAGTTGTTGATAATAATTTCTAATAATTGTTTCTATTTCCTTGGTGTTGGTCATGATCTCTCCCCTTTCATTCATAATTTTATTAATTTGGGTCCTTTCTCTCTTCTTTTGGATAAGTCTGGCCAGTGGTTTATCAATCTTATTAATTCTTTCAAAGAACCAACTTCTAGTTTCATTGATCTGATCTACTGTGTTTCTGGTTTCTAATTCATTGATTTCTGCTCTAATTTTAATTATTTCTCTTCTAATGCGTGGCTTAGGCGTCGTTTGTTGCTTTTTCTCTAGTTCTTTAAGGTGTAGAGTTAGTTGGTGAATTCAGCATTTTTCTATTTTTTTGAGTGAGGCTTGGATGGCTATGTATTTCCCCCTTAGGACCGCCTTTGCAGTATCCCATAGGTTTTGGACCGATGTGTTTTCGTTCTCATTGATTTCCATGAATTGTTTAAGTTCTTTTTTGATTTCTTGGTTGACCCAAACATTCTTGAGCAGAGTGGTCTTTAGCTTCCAAGTGTTTGAATTTCTGCCAAATTTTTTCTTGTGATTGAGTTCCAGTTTTAGAGCATTGTGGTCTGAGAATATGCAGGGAATAATCTCAATCTTTTGGTATCAGTTGAGACCTGATTTGTGACCCAGTATATGGTCTATTCTGGAGAAAGTTCCATGTGCGCTCGAGAGGAATGAGTATTCTGTTGTTCTAGGGTGGAATGTTCTGTAAATATCTATGAGGTCCATCTGGTCCAATGTATCATTCAAAGCTCTTGTTTCCTTGTTGATTTTCTGCTTAGATGATCTGTCCATTGCTGAGAGTGGAATATTGAGGTCTCCTACAATTAACGTATTGTTATCAATATGACTCTTTGTTTTGGTTAACAGTTGGCTTATATAGATGGCTGCTCCCATGTTGGGGGCATAGATATTTACAGTTGTTAGATCTTCTTGTTGGATAGACCCTTTAAGAATGATATAGTGTCCCTCTGTGTCTCTAATTACAGACTTTAGTTTAAAATCTAATTACTCTAATAAGAATTGCTACCCCAGCTTTCTTTTGAGGTCCACTGGCATGGAAGATGGATCTCCATCCCTTCACTTGCAGTCTGGATGTATCTTTAGGTTCAAAATGAGTCTCTTGTAGACAGCATATGGATGGGTCCTGTCTTTTTATCCAATCTGCAACTCTGTGCCATTTTATGGGAGCGTTTAGGCCATTCACGTTGATAGTGATTATTGAAAGATATGAACTAATTGTCATCATGTTGCCTGTGAAGACGTTGTTTTTATAGATTGTCCCTGTAAATTTCTGTTGTAGATCACTCTTGGGGTCTTTCTCCTTTTATAGAACCTCCCTTAATATTTCTTGCAGGGCCGGCTTAGTGGTCACATATTCTTTCAGTCTCTGCCGGTCGTGCCAGCTCCGCATCTCTCCATCCATTCTAAATGAAAGCCTTGCCGGATAAAGTATTCTTGGCTGCATGTTCTTCTCATTTAGTACCCTGAATATGTCTTGCCAGGCCTTTCTGGCTTGCCAGGTCTCTGTGGATAGGTCTGACGTTATTCTGATGTTCCTCCCTCTGTACGTAAGGACTCTCTTCCCCCTAACTGCCCTTAAGATGGTTTCCTTGGTTCTAAGATTTGCAAGTTTTACTATTACATGCCGGGGTGTTGGCTTGTTTTCCTTGATCTTAGGAGGGGTCCTCTCTGCCTCTAGGAGTCGAATGTTTGTTTCATTCCCCAGATTAGGGAAGTTCTCAGCTACGATTTGCTCAAATACATCTTCTAGCCCTCTCTCTCTCTCCACTCCCTCCGGGATTCCAATGATTCTGACATTGGAACGCCTCATGGTGTCACTTATTTCTCTGATTCTATTTTCATGGATTCTGAGTTGTTTTTCCCTGGCCTCCTCTTTTCCCTTTTTATCTATTATACTGTCTTCCAGATCGCTTATTCTCTCTTCTGTCTCAGTTACCCTAGCTGTTAGATTATCTAGATTGGATTGGATCTCATTGATAGCATTTTTAAATTCTGCCAATTCCCCTTTTATTTCTGCCCTTAGAGACTCTATGTTGCCATTAATTGATTTCTCCATTCTAGCCATTGTCTTCACAATTGCTAGCCTGAATTCCATCTCTGACATCTTGGTTATATCTGCATCCATTTGTAAATCTGCAGCATAAGTCATCATCTCTGAGTCTTTTCTATTTTGGGGGCTCCTCCTCCTAGTCATTCTGTTGATGGGTGTTTGAGGGAATGTATAGAGTCCAAATTATTGACCAGAACCCAAGCAAGATGCACCTGTTTTCTTGGGACCTTAGGGTTGCTGGCCTCTTGTTTTCCCAGCCTGTCTTCTGCGGGAGGGGCCTGCCATGCTGTTACTCGGGCAACCCTGTTTGGGCGAAGTTGCCCTGCCCCCCTGTGGCGGGGGATGGGCTCAGTGGGAATCAGTCTTTGGGGCTTTTGTTCTCTGGTGGCTTTCTGCATCTCTTCCGCGAGTCAGAGCAGAAGAGACCATTTCCAACCCTCTGCCTAAGAGCAGAGAGACTGCAGTCTGTTCTTCAGTGAGCTCTCAGGCCACACTGTCTCCGTTTCTGTCTGTGTTGCTATAAACTGCAGCGTCCTGGGTTGTGCGCCCCTCCGCAGCGCTCCCAGTCCTGCCTCCAGGTCGGGACACGTCTCTGCCCTCTGTGCTTCTAAAACCACCAGCCACTCCCAATTAGTGCGCACACTACCCCGCCGCTCAGGGTTCCCTCCCAGGGACTGCAGTTCGCGTGCGTGTGACCCCACCGGTCTGGTTTTCCACCCCAGGGGCTGCCCTAAAGTCCTTTCCTGACGCTACCAGTCTGCGAGTCTGTGCCCCGTCCGCAGTGCGTGAGGCTGTCACTCACGGGCGGTATAGGATCCCCACGGCCAGGCACCCTCCCCCTGCCTTTTATCTTCCGATATCTGCCCACAGGATCACGGCTCTCGGCTTCGTACCTCGAAACCAACCGCCTGCGATATTCTGTTTGTAGAGATCCAGATCTTCTTACATCTCAGGCTCAATAATTCATTTTTTTTTTTTTTATTATGGAGTATAATTCCAGTGTAACAATTCTTTTTTAATGGTGTCTTTTGTAAGCGGAAGCTTTTCATTCAGATCAGGTCTAAATTATCAGTTTTTTCCATGTTAAGAATGAATGTGCACCCACCCCGGAATTCATGTATGTTGAAGCCCGAACTCCCAGTGTGATGATATTTGGAAATAGAGCCTTTGGAATGTAATTAGGATTAGATGAGGTCATGAGGGTGGAGCCCCCCATTGTTGGGATTAGTGCCCTTATAAGAAGAGGAAGAGCTATCTTACCAGAGCTCTTTATTATCTGTGTGAGAACACAGTGAGAAGACCCATCTATAAACCAGGAGGAAGGTTCTCACTAGAACCTGACTATGCTGGCACCCTGATCTGGGACCTCCAGCCTCCAGAACTAGGACACATGAATGTCTGTTGCCTAGGCCACCCAGTCTATGGTATTTTGTTATATCAGTCTAAGCTGACTAAGACACTCTACTACGGTTGCATTTTCTATATCATATCTGAGACATGTTTGACTACCCCAAGGTCAATGAGATATTCTCTTCTATTTATTCCTAAGTGTCTTACAGTTTTTACTTTTACATTTAGATCTACGATCTACCACAACTTATTTTTTGTGTGTGATTTCAGGTAGAGTTTGAAAGTCATTTTTTTCAATATGTTTATCCCTCTGTTTTAGCATTATTTGCTGAAAATATTTTCCTTTCCTGTTGAAATGCCTTGTAGCTTTTTTTCAAAATTCAACTGTGTAAATAAATGTCCGTATTCAACTCTGTATTTCTGGGGTTTTTTAAATTTTATTTTATTATGTTATGTTAGTCACCATACAGTACATCATTAGTTTTTGATGTAGTGTTCCATGATTCATTGTTTGCATATAACACCCACTGCTCCATTCAATACATGTCCTCCTTAATACCCATCACTGGGTTAACCCATCCCCCCACCCCCCTCCCCTCTAAAACCCTCAGTTTGTTTCTCAGAGTCCATAGTCTATCATGGTCAACTCTGTATTTCTGAATCAAACTCTGTATTCTGTTTCCTTAACATATGTGTCCATTTTGTACCAATACAAACTGTCTTGATTATGGTAGTTTTATAGGCAGTCTTAAAATCAAGTAGTGTAAGTACCCACATTTTTTTCTACTTTAATATTATTTTTATCATTCTGGGTACTTTAGACTTCAATATAAATTTTAGACTCAGCTTGAGTCTAAAAAAAGTGTGCTGGGATTTAGATATATATGGTATTGACTCAGCTTTGGGGTACAGGACATCTTAGCAATATCAAGTATCTTCATTTCTCTTCATTTACCTAGGTCTTTTTTAATTTCTCACAGCATTCTTTGTACTTTTCAGTGTTGAAGACTTACACATATTTCCTTATTTTTTTAATTTTATCGTATATAGTATTTTTACATTTTACTTTCCAGTTGTTCCCTGCTGATACATAAAAACACGCCTGATTCTCCAGCATTGACCTTGTCTCTAATAACTTTACTAAATTATTGCTTCTAATTACTTATAGATTCGTTTGGGGTTTCTACATGGATAATTCTATAGCTGTGAATAATTATGGTTTTATTTCTTCCATTTCAAATTTGGTACTTTTTCTTTCTTTTTCTCCTATGACATTGATGGACCCTCCACTATAACAAAGAATATTATTTCATTGTTTTTGATATTGAGGAGAACTCTTTATTAGATTGAGAAATATTCCTTATATTCTTAATTTGCAAAGAGATTTTTTTTTAGGTCAGGTATGGGAAATTAGTAAATGCTTTTTCTGTATTTATTGAGATTATCATATGATTTTTTTCTCCTTTATACTGGTAAACCTGGTGAATTAGATTAAGTTGAATGTTAAACCAACCTTGAATTCTTTAAGTAATCAATGTATTTATGATGTATTATCCTTCTTAACTTGTTCTTATTTTGTTAAGAACTTTTGCATCTATGTTCATAAAAAAAACACTTTATAAAATTCATCAGTGAATCTGTTAGATACTTGGGGGCTTCTGGTAGGAAGGTTTTAATTACAAATTCAATTTCTTTCACAGACATATGGCTATTTTGTTGGGTTAATTGTGGTAATTTGTGTCTTTCAGTGTACTTTTCAACTCCATCAAAACTGTTAAACTGTAGAGGCAGAGTTATCCATAGTATTCCCTTATCCTTCTAATGTCTGTATGATCTTTAATTATATCACCTTTGTTCTGAAAATTTGTGTTTTCTCCCTTCTGCTTTTAATTAGTCTAGTTAGGTATTTATCATTTCATTAATCTTTTAAGGAAAAGTACCTTTTATTTTATTTATTGTATTGCATTTACTGTTTGTTAATTTCTATTCACTGATGTCTACTATAACCTTCATTTTCCCTTCCTTCTATTTATATAGGTTTAATTTATTTTTCTTAAATTTTTAAGTAGCAAGTTTAGTGCATTAAATTTTGTTACTTTCTTTTTTAATATAAGCCTTTAAGGCAATACATTTTCCTCTGAGCCCTGCTTTAGCCATATGCCATACAATTTAATATGCTGTATTTCCATTATGATTTTAAAATACTTGCCTTTTTCTATGGTGACTTTTTTTTGTTTTGACTAGTAGGTTATTTAGAAGCATGTAGTTTGTTTCCAGATATGTAACAATTTTTCCCAATTTTTTGTTATTTATTTGCTATGTTTATTTCATGGGATCAAAGAAAATACTCTATGATTTTAATTTTTTGAAATGTATGGAGACTTCCATACATTATCTTCTTGTGTTCTTGTCTATCTTATGTTTCATCCTGGTGAATGTTTCATGTGCACTTGAACAGGTTATGAGGTTATTGGATGTCACATTCTATGAATGTCAAATAAGTCAAGTTGGTTAATAGTGTTGATCAAATTTCCTGATTTCATCTACTTGTTCTACCTATTACTGAGACAGGAGTCTTGAAATCTCTAGCTATAATTGTAAATTTATCTTTTTTTTTTCCTTCTCATTTTGTGAAGTTTTCCTTTGTGCTTGAAAAATTTATCAGGCCTATATACTTTTAACATTGCTACTTTCCTTAATGAACCACCTCATTTATCATCATTAAATGACCTCTTTAACTTTGGTAATATCCTTTTCTTCAAATCTCTGTGTCTGAGAAGAATACAGGCACACTAGCTTTTTTATGCTTACTATTAGCATGGCACATATTTTCTTATCCTTTTACTTTTAACCTATGTGTCTCTCTATATGTCAAGTGTTTCTCTTGTCATAGCATACAGTTAGATATTCCTTATTTACTGAGTCTGACAATATCTTCCTTTCAGATTAAAGTTTGAAACAGCTTTCATGGCTGGAACTTACAACATAGGATACTAAATAGGAAGTAAGTTCAATTAATCTGCATAGCAATCTCCTTGAGCTTTTGTCTGAATACTAAGCTGGTAGTGTGTGTGGTGTAACTTTGCAAGTGGAAGAAAGAAGGAAAGAAGGAAGGAAGGAAGGAAGGAAGGAAGGAAGGAAGGGGAAAGAAAGAGGGAGGAAGGAAGGAAAAAGAAAGAAAGAGAGAGAGGGAAGGAAGGAAAGAAGGAAGGAAGGGAGAGAGAAGAAAGAAGAAAGAAAAGAAAGAAAGAAAGAAAGAAAGAAAGAAAGAAAGAAAGAAAGAA
>NW_023270459.1:7871624-7939833 GCF_011800145.1 Mirounga leonina | reverse complement strand
GAAAGAAAGAAAGAAAGAAAGAAAGAAAGAAAGAAAGAAAGAAAGAACAAGCTGCAAAAGAGAACATGACCTGAATAGAGATTTCATATGGCAGGAGCTTTGGACAGCCAAATGGAGACCACATTCCAGCTATTCAACTGAGATCCCTTCAAAGCCACATCTTCAGAGTAAGATGTTTCTTTTTTTTTTTTTTTTTAAGATTTTATTTATTTGTGAGAGAGAGAATGAGAAACAGAGAGCATGAGAGGGAGGAGGGTCAGAGGGAGAAGCAGACTCCCTGCCGAGCAGGGAGCCCGATGCGGGACTCGATCCTGGGACTCCAGGATCATGACCTGAGCCGAAGGCAGTCGCTTAACCAACTGAGCCACCCAGGCGCCCCAGAGTAAGATATTTCAACCTCAGAGTAAGGACACAGCAATCCCATCCTATAAAAGCCTAAAAGCAAGTCCTCACATGATCAAATTCATCTTCCAGGGAATTAACTATCAACAAATCTCAACACTCTTTAGAGGAAGATGAAAAAAATTCTGAAATACATAGCATTCATAATCACTAGCACAATTTTAAAATTACTATATATGAAAAGAAGAAGGAAAATTTGGCTTATATACAAGAAAAACAAAACTTCTATAGAAATAGACCCTAAAATGACACTATTATTGAACTTAGAAAACAAGAACTTGATAGCAGGTACTATAGATGTGGTTAAGGACTTAAAAGAAATTTTGAATCTAATGAGTGAAAAAATAGGAAATTTCAGCAGAAAAATGAAAACTGTAAAAAAAAAAAGTACCAAGTGGAAATTTTAGAATAGAAAAAATAATATATTTGAAAAGAAATTTTACTAGATGGGATTAACAATACATTAAAGAGTGTAGAAGAAAATTCAGTGAATTTGAAGATGAGCCAGCAGAAGCCCTAAGTAAGGAAAGACTGAACAGTGAATAGAGACTCAGAGACCTAAGTAGTTTAATCAAGTGGCATCAAAGATGTGTAACTGAGGTATCAGAAGGGGAGACAGACCAGGATAGAAAAAAATTTTGGAAAAAAATCATGATTAAAAGATTTCTGAATCTGATGAGCAGTATCAACACAGAGATAAAAGAACCTCAACAAACTACAAACAGGATAAGCACAATGGAAGTTACACCTCAACACATTACAATCAAATTATGACAGTATTTATAAAGGAAAAAATCTGAAAAGCAGCCAAAAGGCCCTTTCATGACATGTTTTCAATGCTCAATAAAAATAAATCAATGTAGAATCCTATGTCCAGTGAAAATATCCTTGGAAAGTGGGGCCAAATAAAGACATATGTGGCAAACTATTTCACCACCTTCAAGGAATTTGGCAGAAGGGAGATGACAGAAACTTACTTTAGATAAAAGAAGGTGGGAAAGAAATAATGTCCATCTAAAAGACACTTTTATCCTTTTATAGCTTCTTTGTAGGACATTGAATGGTTTAAATCGAACATAATAACAATGTCTTGGGTTTATAACATAAAAGTAAACTATGTAATAACCTCAGCTCAAAGGAGAAGAGAATAAAAGTGTACTATTGGAAGGGTATCTTCACTGTGTGAAGTGGCATAATCTTAATTCAGAGTAGACTGGGATGAACTAAGAATACATCATATAATCCCCAGGTTAACCCCTAAAATAATAAACCAAAGAAGTATGGCTAAAAAGCCAATGAAGGCAATAAATGCTATCTATAATCAATTAAACCAAAAGAAGACTAAACAAGTAAAAGAGGAACAAAAACCAGATGACACATTTAGAAGAAGAAGAATTCATACCGTGCAACATGTGTCCACATGTGGCTCTCGACTGCATCCCTGTGATGTTTACAAGGCTGGAAGTACCTCCCCCGGTGGAAACTGGGTAAATGCGGAGCTCCGCTCTGATGTATGAAAACAGATGCTTCATAAATTTCCTCCAGTTTTGTAGCTGTATATGGTGGGAGGGTAAGTCCAATACCCTTTATTCTATCACAGTCAGACCTAAGTGTTAGCAATACCATCCTGTATTAATACATTCCTTTCCCAGTGTCTCTCCTCCAGACTTATTTATAAATATTTTACTTATTAAAAAAAATAGCATTTCTGCTATGTTACATTCATTATGTGCTACATTTTAGAAATAAATTTCTAAATGTGTATTATCATAAATCTATACTATATCTATAATATATAACTATAATAGATCTATAATATATATGGCATACATATATACATACATTATATACATAAGTAATAAATACGTAAATGAATAATACAGCATGGCAATATAATCTATTTTGTATTTTTATCATCCAACATTGGTTTTGGTGCCAACTGAATGCCTTTTCATTACCACATGGTATTCCACCATCCATACAACCACATTCCATTTATCCCCTTTTCTATGAACAGACACCAAGCCAAGTCTTGGGTGACACAAACAATGCTGCAGACACCATGGTGATATTATATATCCCTGGAGCATGGGAAAGTTGTATGCCTTCTTCAAGTGCATTTAGCAGGTCGACCGGACAGTTCTGGGAGTTTCATGAAAATGTCATGAAAATAACTATAAATCAAAGCTAGCAAGACACATGGAGACAGTAGGCAGGGGGTGGTATTTTTGCTATCTGTTTGTCCACCACTGTCATCACAACCTTTGAATGATAGAGCAGATACATACAGGAGGGCTCCTCCTAAAATTGGGGTCCTGCTATGCGCCTCTTCTCCCAGTGCCTTATGTGGGGCAGACTGGCATCATGGAGCTGACAGAAGGGAGGAATTCAAAAGAAAAAGCATCTCCTGCTGTGATTGTTGCTCCTACTCTGTTTTCTCTCCAAGCATTTTCTCATACCCCAAGTATGGACTGGCTTTCTCATATATATGATGCGACAAGTCTGTGATATGCAGTTCCAGACTGGGACTTCGCTTCATACAAGATCCTTTTAATCTTATGTCAGCCACATGTTGGGGAGAACAGCCTCTGTTAAAAGCAAATATCTAAGCCCATCACCTCCACCCTCTGTGGTCCCCTTGGGAAAGAAATCCCGCTGTGGCTTGTCTCTAATCCCCACTGACTGCTGGCTATCTTGAGGTGATTCCCTGAAAACCTTGAATGCCACGGCCAGTGGTACTCACTAAGTGCCAGGCTTGTTCCAAGTAAGTCCGTGCGGGATATTGGGCATCTGACCACCAGCGTTACAATCCTGCATGCCACAGCGAGCTGCTGTGTGAGCCTAGGCAAGTTGCTTAACCTCTCTGTGCCTCACTCTCCTGCTATGTAGCATTAGGAAAATCGTTTTTACCCTTTAATCTTTTCTTAGGACAAAGTGAGGTAAACTCTAAAGCACCTAAAAATCTGTGAGCACTTGACACATAGTACTAAGAGACATAAATTATGGGCTGGGAAAATGTATTATTTTCTTTGGAGAGGATGTGATATGGTTATTATCAAATTTTTTAAGTTAGTTTATTTTGTTTCATTGGAAAACTGACAAAGTGATTTTGAGGTTATCTTGGAAGAATTCACTGGCAGGAATTAAGATGAAATTTTTTAAAAATAGACTAGTGATCAAGTGGACTTTCAAGTATCACATATTAGATTATACTTTAATTCAAATATCACTAAAAGAGTGTGGCATCAGGGAAAAAAAATGGACAAATCAATTAAACAAAGGAAAGCCCCAAAAGGAGCCTAACATTGTGCCAGGGATGTGATAGGTGCTTGTTAAATATTGATTTAATACATGAAAGAATACCACTCAGTATAAAGTTAAAAATGTCAAGTCAACAAGTACCAGAAGAATAACTCCATACATAGTTCTCAGACAAACTGCAATCATTTAATTTTTAAAAATGGTTGGATTCCTCTCTCATCCCAAACACACACCCCAACCCACACAGAAATGGACTTGAAAATTATAAAGCTACTTTAAAATATGAATCTATATGTGGGATGATTGTGGTAAATATAAAAATGAAAACAGACATGGAAACAAGAAAAGCTCTGAAAATTTGGATACATAAACGTAAATACTTATGTATTTATTATTTGTATATATTATTTATAATGAATGTCAAATTGCTAAAGAATATCCCAATGTGTTAGGCAAATGTTTTTTTTTTCCTTATGGAAATCATACAGCTTAATAAAAAAATACTCATATTTGAATAGAAAAATCCCAACAAAAGGAACAGCTATACCCCAAAGAAAGAGGCTACATGACTGGGATATGTGTCTTATGTCTAATCTTCTCTGACTGGAGCTAAAGAGTCCGTGGGTAAACTGAGTGAGAGCTAACACATGCTTTAGTGTCTGTCCACTCCTGTCTTCCATCCGCCAGCTTCTGGAAGGAGGACTAAGCCCAGTGCAGGGCCCTCTCATCCCCCCGCCCAGCTGGTCAGTTTCTCTTGCTCATGGACTTCCTCTCCCTTCTCTGGAAGACCATGACCATGATTTTTTTAAGTTGGAAACTACTTCTTTTAAACCAAATTACAACATTAAATATTATAAAGCATGGAGATCCATTTTTAATTGGAAATAACATTTACTGGCCATTTTTCTTTCTAAATATAAAAGTCAATATAAAGCCATGATTTTTGAGATGAAATAGAAAAAAAATGAATGTAGACTATTTTACAAAAAAATTTAAAAAAACAACAATTTAGAAATGACTAATGACAGTACTATAATATTGTATAGTGTTTCCCAAGAAATGCATAGATAGATAGATAGATGATGATAGATAGATAGATAGATAGATGATAGATAGATAACAGATACATATATACATATGCATACATACATAGATAATAGGCAATATCATATATATATTCCTTTTTTAATTCCATTTTCTTTACTGTTTTATAACTTTTCTCATTATGAACGTTTCTCCATTTAAAAAAGAATTCTAGGGGCACCTGGGTGGCTCAGATGGTTAAGCGTCTGCCTTCAGCTCTGGTCATGATCTCCAGGTCCTTGGATTGAGCCCCACATCGGGCTCCCAGCTCAGCGGCGAGCCTGCTTCTCTGTCTCCCACTCTCCCTGCTTGTCCTCTCTCTGCCTGTCTCTCTCTCCAATGAAAAAAAAAAATCTTCAAAAAAAAGAATTCTTATTACTTAAGTAGAGTTGACATACAATGTTATAGCTGTTTCAGGTGTACAACATAGTGAGGTGACAATTCTGTATGTAAATCAATGCTCACCATGACAAGTGCAGTCACCATCTGTCACCATACAATGTGATTACAATATTAGTGAATATATTTCCTATGTGGTACTTTACCTCCCCATGACTTATTTATTATATAACTGAAAATTTGTACCTCTTGATCCCATTTATCCATTTCACCCAACCCTCCCAACCTCCTCTCTGGCAACCACCAGTTTCTTCTTTGTATTTGAGTCAATTTCTGTGTTTGTTCACGTGTTTTGCTTTTTAGATTTCATATATAAGTGAAATCATATAGTGAAATCATATAGTACTTGTCTTTCTCTGTCCGATTTACTCCACCTTGCATTATACCCTCTAGGTCCATCTATGTTATCCCAAATGGAAGGATTTTTTTTTTTTTTATGGCTGAGTAATATTCCATTTGTGTGTATGTGTGTGTGTGTGTGTGTGTATCACATCTTCTTTTTTCTGAGTATAGCTGACACACAATGTTACATTAGGTTCAGGTGTACAACTTAGTGATTTGACAAGTCGATACATTATGCTCTGTTCACCACAAGTGTAGCTCCCATCTGTTACGTTACATCACCATTACAATATCATTGGCTGCATTCCTTATGCTGTGCTCTGCATTTTAATAGCCCAATAGTATTCCACTGTGTGTGGGTGCATACCATGATTTTTTAATGACTCAACCATTATTGGGCAGTTCAATCAATTCTATTAGACACGACACTGAGGTGCCCGTTGTTGCGCAGAGCGTCTGCAGACATGTATGATGATTTCCAGGGTAAATTCTCCAGAATGGAATTGTTGGGTCAAACATTCGTTTTTTTTTTAATTAATTAATTTATTTATTTTTTATTCTTATGTTAATCCCCATACATTACATCATTAGTTTTAGATGAAATGTTCCATGATTCACTGTTTGTGCATAACACCCAGTGCTCCATGCAGAATGTGCCCTCCTCAATACCCACCACCAGGCTAACCCATCCTCCCACCCCCCTCCCCTCCAGAACCCTCAGTTTGTTTTTCAGAGTCCATCGTCTCTCATGGTTCGTCTCCTCCTCTGATTTCCCCCCCTTCATTCTTCCCCTCCTGCTATCTTCTTTTTTTTTTCTTAACATATATTGCATTATTTGTTTCAGAGGTACAGATCTGAGATTCAACAGTCTTGCACAATTCACAGCGCTTACCAGAGCACATACCCTCCCCAGTGTCTATCACCCAGTCACCCCCTCCCTCCCACCCCACCCCCCACTCCAACAACACTCAGTTTCAAACATTCATTTTTAGGGCCTTTAATATATGTTGCTAAACTATCTTGGGAAACTTCCTATGAGCGAATCTCATCTTAGGTCGAAGGGAGATTTCTAAAGTCGGGGCACACCATAGCAGAATCATGTAAATTACGTTCACCGATGCTATGCCGCTGTCCTAGCAAATTTCACTCCTGCTGATATCTCCCCATAATTACCCCAACCAAGTTTAGACTCTTGTTGTTGGTTTTTGTTTTTGTTTTTTTTTTTTAATCTCTGGGAGATTTTAGACAGAATGTTGACTTATTGATGCGGCAGCATGCATTATTTGATCACTAGTAAAATGGGACATTTTCCCAGCTGACTGGTGTCCATGCCTCCGTCGTGAGTGACCTTCCCTACCCTCTGTAGAATTGGAATCCATGTTCTGTCCATGTCTTCTGATTGCTGCTTTGTGCACTGTGTCTCCTCTCCCCGGCAAGTCACAACCTCCTCACGCTGGGACAGGAGGCCTCCCTCCCTAGGACATCAGGAGCCAGACTGACTTATTCACCACTATTCCCCACCATCGAGCACACCTTCCCACGGGTTTCCTGGGAAGCCCACAATTGAGCAGCCACCGTTCACCAGGCTCCCTGCTAAGGGCTTTATACTTGTTACTTCATGTAATTCCCACAATCAGCCTATGACCCAGGACCTGTTAACACTTAGCATTTACATGGGTGCACACCGAGCCACAGAGAGTTTTAGGGACTCGCAGACAGTAGGTGAAAGTTCCCTGTCGCACCGCCTCTTTGCTCTGTTCCAGACCCAGCTGACTGTATCTCTGCATTCACACAGACCCGTCACCGCTCCCTTTGTGCTCGCAGAGCGGCTTTCGGGGAACCTGCCACACCAACAAGTGGTGTGTGACTGACTGCAAGCGCCCATCCGGAGTCTGCTGTTGCTTCCCGACCCCTCACTGCCCGGCCCAAAGAGGAGTGGCTGCCAGACCTTCCATGTGAGGTGGGCTCAGCCTAAGACAGGCTCCTGGACCCCTCCTCTAAGCTGGTCATCAAACCTCCCCCAGCTCCTCAGCAGTTTGAACCTAATTCCATGCTCTCAGCTCAGCTGACAAAAACTAGACTGCTTTTTTGGAAAATATTTCTGGACAGCCAAACTAGAAACTCTCCAGTTTGAAAACAGTGTTCAGATGGCTGTAAGGACACACCTAGGACTATGATTTATTCTTATTGTGGGGAAAATCCGGAGATGGATGGATGGATGGATGAGTGGATGGATGGATGGATGGATGGATGGATGGATAGATGGATGGATGGATGAAGAGAAGGATGGATGGATGTAGAGATGGATGGGTGGATGGATGGATGGATGGATGGATGGATGGATGGATGGATGGATGGATGGACAGATGAGTGGATGGATGGATGGATGGATGGATGGATGGATGGATGGATGGATGTAGAGATGGATGGATGGATAGATAAGTGGATGGAGAGATGGATGGATGGATGGATAGATGAGTGTGGGTGGAGAGATGGATGGATGGGTGGGTGGATGGATGGATGGATAGATGGATAAAGAGAAGGATGGATGGATGTAGAGATGGATGGATGGATGGATGGATGGATGGATGGATGGATGGAGAGATGGATGGATGGATGGATGGATGGATGGATGGATGGATGGATGGATGAAGAGATGGAGGGATGGATGGAGAGATGGATGGATGAAGAGATGGATAGATGGATGGGTGGATGGGTAGATGGAGGGCAGCTGGATGGGAGAATGGATGGATGGGTAGATGTGTGGGTGGATGGATAAGTGGGTGGATAGATTTTCCTCAACAAACAAGTACCAATAGGGGCAGAAGTAAGGCAGGTGGCACAAAAACATCTTTTATTTGGGGCAGAAAGAGGGTTCATGCAAGGGTAGGGTCAGGCCCCACAGTCTTGGGGGATTTTACCATTACCATTCCGGAAATGGCAACAAGTCTTTCAGCTTGTTTATATTCCCTTCTCTCATGAGGACTTAGTAAAGATTCAGACTGCAGCAAGAAATTTTCAAGCAACTCTTTAAAAATAACTTTTGGAAAAAGTCACTTGATAACAATAGACATAAATTCAGTAATAGGAAAGAATCTTTCTCTGCCATTTATTCATGAAGAATCTTTAATTATCAATGAGAATTTATTTATCACAGGCAAAATGGCCATGGAATGAGAGAATTTCACCTCTCTTTGGAGATTTGTAAAGGAAGAGACACGTTCATGCTTTTTGGGTTTCAAGGACCTGGCGGCAAGTAAGTTGTTCGGACGAACCCTGAGCTCTGTCCCTGGTGCTATAGAAGAAATAGTGCTGGGGAAATGTCCTAGATATCTCTTTAAAACATTTTTTTTTATCTTTGAATATTTTAGTAACACGTTTTCTTCCAAAATTACAGGAATTTTCCTTTAAGACTAATAGGGAAGAGCAGGAAAAAAAAAGTTAAATCTAAAATGCTCCAAACATAAATTGGAAACTGAGCACCATTATTGCTGGTGTCTGTCGTCAACCATAGAATCATTAACATGAAATGCCTTTTGATGAATGCATTGAAAAAAGTGATTATATATTAAAGTATAAAAGTCTCTTCCTCCATCATTTAAATTACTTTACAATGCTGATTAAAATAACAGAACATTATAGCTTGCTTAGCTAAACATTATATTTCCAAATCCATTTCCAATTGTTTCCCTTCAATTTGAGCAATTTTTGAGCAATTTTATTGCTATTCATACCTGCTTGATTTTTTTATTAGAAATTAAAGTACACACTTTTTTTTTATCAATGTTGCAAAGTGCTGCAAAGCTTAACTCTTTTTATGCCATTCAGAACCTTAAATCACAAGGAGAAGCAGCTTTTTCCTCTCTTCATCCTGAAGGCTTCTCCCTGACAGAAGATATTTAGAAAATAACAAAACAGAAAGGCATTTGAAGTCATCTGAACAATTTCTCGGCTTACATAAAGAGAAACTGAGACTCACAGAGAGGAGAACCAATGTACCTAATATCAGGATGGAATTTTGTGATAAATCCACAAATTGAGCCAAGTCTCCTGATTCTCCACTGGGGTCTCTTTTGACCTTCACTGTTCCTCACAAAGTTCCCATGAAAAAATGGATGGGCCAAGTGGATGGAGGAGTGTCTGAGGAAATTGTTCTCATGGTCTCAAACACCTGACACTGTCCACATTACAGTTTAGTGCAGTGAAGGAAACCATCAGCTGACTAATACTTGAAAAATAAGTGAACAAAGCATTCGGGTCAATAAAATAGTACAAAATGTGGGCTAACCTATCTTGACACCACACCAAGCCATGGAATAGTCCTCTGTGTGACCCAGGACAAGTTCCCTGGTCTAAAAACATAATTCTGAGTTTGACAAATGACTCCCTTTGGTGATCACAGGAAGTCTCTCTGTCCACCTCACAGCCATGCCCTGAGCACCCAGCACAGAGCTGGGCACAGACAAGATGATCAGGAGCCCTCCACTGGCTGGATGGGTGAATGAACAGAAGCCCCTCCATCCCATAGGGTGCTTGAGTTTTGAGCAATAGAAATAGACTCTGGTCAATGTGAAGAGGATTTGGGTCACTTAGGTAATCAAAGATAGGCTGAGCAGGGAGGGGTCTTGGAAAGGATGAGGACCAGCCATTTCCAGGATCTAGGCTCTGGGAACTGATGCTCTGTCCTCTGGCACATGCTGGAATGAACCAGCCCAACTCATTTTCCATCTCTCTCCCCCGCTTCTCAGCAATCAGACCCCCAGGAGAGAGAGTCCATTTGGCCATGCCTGTATCACATGCCTGTCTCTTGGCAAGGAAAGGCTTGTCTGTAGTTTCACTAAGACTGCATATAGGGAAAGGGGTATACGCTAAGGGACATCAAGGTGCTATTACCAGAAGAAGAAAAAAAAAGGATTCAGGCAGACAAAAATAACACACGCCTGCCATACTCTTGAGTCTCTCTTCTTCTTCTGCAGAGTGAGGGGAATAATATGTAATTCGCCAGGTTGGTATGGAAATCGGAAATTGCCATTGCACGGTGCCTAGCACATGGGAAGCATACAGGGTCTGTTGTGACTGGTTTCCTGTGGGAGCAAGGAAGTCACAGCCAACAGCAAACCGTGGCTTTCCTGATGCTGAACCCCAATCTGTGAACTGCAGCAGGTTCTCTCTCCGTTTTGTCTGACAATACACACTTCCATGTGCAGACCTATGCATAGCCACTACCTTCAAGAAAACCACGTATTCAGTGTCCGCCAGGACTTGAGTTATTGATGGCCCAAGGCATGCTGAGATTTTCAGATGACTCAGAGTTAGAATCAGGTGGAGCTGAGGCTGGGGGAGCTGGGTTCTGATTCTGGTTCTTGCTCTTGGTTGTATGACTGGACCAGCCCATAACCTGTCCAAAGTGGGGTACTGGGAGCAGCTACATTTGTGCGTGTTGGAGAACTAAATTGTATGATTAATGTAATGTGCTAAGTGCTGAGGAAGTGTTCAATAAGCATTAGTTATTGTTACTATCACCCTGTTGGTCATTAAGCCCTCCCACGTCTCATCTCATTGAATCCTGAGGGTGGGAGGCAGCTCCAGGAAGGTGCCCTGTGAGGTAGGCGTAATGGGGGCTGAGGCTGGGAATCCGCAGGGATAAGTCAAGGGCAGGAAGAGTGGGAGCAGTGTCTGTGGGTCACAGTGGATGAACGGCAGTGCCACTTAGGAACAACAGGGGCTGTCCGGACTCCAAGGTGACGGATTCCTCAAAATCAAGAGCCTACCGAGGCACCTGGGTGGCTCAGTCAGTTAAGCGGCCAACTCTTGGTTTTAGCTGAGGTCATGATTTCAGGGTGGTAAGTTCAAGCCCCAAGGGGGGCTTGAGAGTCTCTCTCTCTCTAAAATAAATAAATAAATCTTAAAAAAAAAAAAAAAAGCAAGAGCCCACCAGCCCCACATTCTTCTCCCCCTCTGGAGCAGGATCCCAGCCAAGGTGTGCTGAGTGGGGTGGGCTCAGTGCAGCCTTCCTTTCTGGGGACATTGAGAGGGAAGTCGGGCCGATAACCACAGTCACCTGGAGCAAATTCTGCCTGGCCTGGAGAGAAGGTGGGGACTTGCTTTTGGAGTAGGCATCAGGACACAAGCCTTTTTAAGGACACTTCGTCTAAGTGTCAGCACTCAGTTGTTGGGGAGGGCGAAGGAAAGGAGACAAGAGGAAGCGAACAGGAGATGGCTGGGAAAATCTAGCTGTAGGGATGCCTCACACCAGGGAGAGAAGTGCAGGGGACACAGGGACAGGGCTGGCCAAGCTATGGGTGCTTAGGCCAGGTTAGAATGAACCTCAAGGAGAACAGGGGTGGAAAGTCCTATATGTAATGTCACCAAGGGGCCTTTGCCCATCTTTTCCTTCTTGAAATCTCATAGTTGCCCCTCTTCTTCTCCTTAATCCCAAACCATCCCTTGAAATTCAGCTCAACTGCTTCAGGGAATCCCTCCCCGACACCAGATAGATGGGCCCCTCTGCGCTAGGCTTACGCAGCACCAGCCAGGCTGGGTGGAAAAGGAGCGTGTGAAAAAGGCAGTCCAGAAACCCACAAGGGGAGCAGGCAACTTACAATCTGAGTAAAACCCACTGCATCAGAAGCAGAATAAAAACTCAGCCAGTCACACCACCCCCCAGGAACCCAGCAGGTGGAAGGCTACAGGGTCCCAGAGGAGCAGGTGGGGAAGTGGGGAAGGGCGCCCCAAGCTCCCATGGACCCAGCATGAGCAAAGATCCCGAGGAAGGAAAAGAAGGTGGAATGGAGGTCCTGGGGAGCAGACAAGCAGTCAGAGATCTGAGCTGGTGCCTAGGGCGAGGGCCAGAAGCATTTGTGGGAGACGTCCAAGCTACCCACCCAAATTAGGAGGTGCAGATGGACCCTGGAATATCTGACCTTCCTCCTTCCTCCATATCTCAGTCTTGGAACACTTTCTGGAAGATTCTTGGGGTTGATTGTTGAAGAGAAAACATTAAGTTCAATGTTGTTAAGCTTATTCTCAAACCATGGGGAGGGCATTCCTGGATCAAGGTGTCAGGAGAATGGATCTAACCGATGAGGGAGAAGTAAGAAACTTACAGCACTCTTCTCAATGCCCACGCCCCCACATGCTGCCGTTCTCCTCTGCGGAAACATCAACAAGTTGTAGATAGGTAATTTGAAAGAAAACAACCTTAAGTAATATGCCATTCTAGTTGGGCCTAAATTCACATTTAAAAATATTATTCAACTAATTAAAATGGAATTAAATGAACATAATGTTAACTGTGTCTACTGTTTAGCATAAAAAGTTGTTAAATATATCATACTCTGTGTTCCGAACTGGCGGCAGATTTTAGCAATGTTTAATTGTAAGAAATAGCCATGTACTACTTAATTGCATAACTAGGTGGAACATAAAAATCACAATCACATGAATTATATTAAGTAAAATATGTTAAAATAGTTTGTTTTTTGATGGTGGAATTTTATGGACACCATAATGAAACTGAAGTACATTTTTAATTACCTAATTATTGCTATTTTCAAAGTCCATTTACACCATAATTGTTCCTGTTTTCATAGTCCAAAGAGTCCTTGACAGAAAGACTCAGTAGGATCTAAAATAAGGATTCATTCTTCAGACAGCTCCTGCTTGTGCGTCCCTCCCCCGCCGCCTCATCTTTAAGAATCTATCTCGGAAGCAATCATTCATCATTTATGCAACAGGTAATTGTGTATGCAAAGCCACTGGGGATATTAGAAGGATAGAGGGATGCAGGAGTAGGAGCTGTATTTCCAGCCCTCAGGCAACTTACAGTCTGGGTAAGACTTACTGCACCAGAAGCAGAATAAAAATTCGGCCAGGAGTCAGACAGTCACACCAACCCCCTGGAACCCAGCAGGTGGAAGGCTGCAGGGCCCCAGAGGAGCAGGTGGGGAGATGCGGAAGGGTGTTCTAAGCTCCCATTGGACCCAGCATGAGCAAGGATCCCAAGGAAGGAAAAGGAAGTGGAATGGGGTCCTGGGGAGCGGACAAGCACATCGGTGGCCAGCAGTCATGGGAAAATTGCAGAGAGATTCTGTCGCCAAGCACAGCCAGGGCCAGACTCAGAGCCAGCAGGGCAGATCCAGCAGGTAGGAGAAATATGAGATTCCATTCAGCACTTGGGGCTGAGCATGAGCTGGGGGTGAGGGGACAGGACTCTGAGCACGTGGGAGACAACGTGGCCAGTGGCAGAAACAGAAGACTCAAAGGAGATATAGTTTCAGTGAAAAACAATTCTTTCTGTTCTGGACTGGGGAGTTTTGAGGTTTTAGAAAGACATCCATGGTGGGCGCAGTATGCAAGTGTTCTCAGTAGATCAAGGCTTTTAAACATTCCTTTTTCTTTTTTAGTCTTGAGAAAGCTTCCAAACTTTCTTTTCTAATTTTGGGAGGGGGGCACACAACTACAGATAAGATAGGATGTTTTTGAGATGGAACTGTGAGATGTTAGAGCACTTCCTTACCACACACCTGGAGTTGGTGGGACGTTTTAAAAAGTCACCTAGGAGAGAAGCAATCTACATCGAAAGAACATGTGCAAGCTCACAGGGTAGGCCCAGTCCTCCCTCTGGGCTCTCCCTTCCTTGCCCCCGCTGTTCCTGAAGTTGAGCTAAATGATCTTCCCCTGAGGGTTCGAGAAAAGTCTATGAATTGCAAACAATTATTGAGTGATTATATTTCTTATTTCATCTCTCTTTTTCACACCTCACTCTTCCTTCCTGAGCCTAGAGCTATGGCCATGTGCTGAGTGTCAGCGTTTGGACATCACTGCAGAGCCCTGAATGAGAGATTCTTGACACTGGTCAGAGAACACCTGTCCTGATGGGCTTGGACCAACTGGGCTAAGTTTTGGAACTCCTGACTGGTCGTTCCAAATCTTTCCAAGCCCTCCGAGAGCTCTCCATCACTCACGTCATTTAAAATATGTCTTCCCGTTAGGGAAATGGGTTCCAGCCACAGAGTAACTGGAGACTCCATGAGTCACTGTGGTTAAGACAGATCATTGAATTCTCAGCAGATGTGACTCCAGAGCTGGTAGGCCACGGAATCCGAACAGCCACGGTGACACCAGCCTTGAGGAGTCAGCTCTGGTAGTGGCATGGCCCCAGGAACTGCCTTTGTCCTCCAGGGTCCTTTCCTCTGGAGGTAGGCCAAGTGCAGGTTGCAGAGCTCGCCAAGAAGGCGGGAACATCGAGCTCTATGAAACCGTCTTTAATGACTCTGAGCTTTCTTTATTCCAGCCCAAGGAAAGGAAAGTGACTTCGTACCCACAACTCGATAAGCCATCTCACCTGGGTCTCCAGCATTGCTGGGACAGGCACGGGTGTCCTGAAGACTTGTCTTTCTCTCCAGCCCAAAACTCCAGCATTGTACCATCATTCATGAACCATCCCCTCTTTGTCAGGGATTGAACAAAGCAGAAGGGGATTATTATTATTTTTTTAAAGCGATCCTATGGGCAGGTACCAAACATTGGTATGGAAATTAAGAAATTCTATCATTTGCCAGGTATCAGTGTCTGTTAGGCAAAGCGGTTTCCCAAACATTGCTCATTTGCATACCACATTTAGAATTAGTGAGTCCATGTTATATCAGTACTACCGTTTATGAATTTTTTTGTATGAGTCAGATTTCAACTTAAACAAATTCACTTAAAAAGGAAAATTTCTATTACTAAACAGGAATCATCTGCCACATGCTGTGGCCATAATAAGTGAATACGATGAAGACATTGCCATTAAATTAGAGGTGTCTGTGGAGGTGACCCCTCAAATTACCTTACACATCAGTGATATACATGTATACAAGAAATATCAGAAATGAAGTAAAGTTGCCAACTTTCAAAAGTGAAAACTCTTAAGATAGCTGGTTAGAGTTGTATTGTTGTAATTATAAAATGAAGGGATTTTTTTTTTTTTACATGAGTAGAACTCTTTATGGGAAAGGCTCTAACATGTTTCTATCTTTTCCACACATTCTAAGATAAAATGTGCCACTGTTTTGTATAAACTAACCCCGTGTGGGCAAAATATTCACGATGGGCTCGGGTCAGTGGATGATCCTGAGGGCAGCTGAGAAGAAAACATGCATCCTGGTTTACACATTTGCCGGCTTCATATCTGAGACAGTGTCACCCGGAGTCAATAATTGAAAACTAACTGAAATATCAGCCTATGGAACTCCAGCATCAACCAAACACCTTTTTTAGAGGGAGCAATTAGATAATTAAGCTGTATTAATATTTTTGCAACAAAGCAATTAATCACCTTTGGAAGTTTAGGTACATCATGTCACACTCACAAGATGCTACTCCCCAAACTCAGAAGCCCACAAGTCAATAGTCCTAAGATTGTCTCATGTATATTGCTATATCCATATGTACATATATTCCCCCCACAAGAGACACTGCACAATTGTCGTGCATTTTTTTCTGGTTATAGAATCTAGAGTAAAAGTTGCTAATTTGCTGAAGATTCTCTAATAATTTCAGAGAAAAACCATAAAATTCTCCAAGAAAAGTCTTAAAATGTAATTCATTATAATTCACATTATATGTGAGTATATATGTCTGGTCACCAAATGATTCTTAAATATTTAAGTTATCTACTATACTATACTGGAATATTCAGGAAATCTATTCAATACCTTTTTCAGGGCTTTCCACCGCCCACTGTGCCTAGAGCTGTGAACACACTATGAGCCAGAGAAGCGAGGCTCTGGGCCTCATGAGGGCACCATTTTGTACAAGAAGAGGGACGTAAAGACCATGCTAAAGGGCCACTGATGTACGGAGCAATGGGTGGTAGCTTAGGTGATCAGAAGGGGTTTCTGAGGAAATGACATTTGAGTGGAGACATATATGATTAAGAAGCATCCAGCATGTGAAAATCTGTAGGTGTGGCTGGGGTTGAGGGGCAGGAAGAGAAGATGGCGAGTATTCTGGGCAGAGGAACAACATGGCGTAGGACACAGTGTGGGACCTGGTGAGGTATCTTAAAGGAATGGAAAGAAATCCTGTGGGGCTAGAGCATGGTGACCAGCTAAGCGAGGGAAAGAATGGGGATGAAGTGAGAGGGAAGGGCAGGGCCAGTTGATGAAGGTCCTGAAGGCCATTCCAAAGGATATGAATTTATTCCAAGTGCAACATAAATGCAACGGAATGATTTTAAGAATAGGAGTGTCGTGTTATAACTTTATCTTTATAATGTTGCATGGCCCCTTGGGAATTTCAGCCCCCCTTGTCTGAGATCCTGGGATTGTGATCTGGCAGGATTTTTTTAATGCTCATTTTTAAGTTCATTTTAAAGTGACCTATGCACTGTAGACGTCAGGAGCTCCTTACAGGAAATAAGGACTATGCAGAAGCGTGTTCATACTGGTGCGTCAAGAAGACTGCCTCAAAGAGCAAGATGTGCCAATTTTCTGTCTCTAAGTAAATTTCATCGAAGCTGATAGAAAGTCTTTGATACTGTTCTCCACACTGTGGAATCAGTGTTTACAGACTGGACCCTGACAATTCACTGGTTCTCTACTTGTGGACAAGGCAGCTTTACAAAGGGGACTTGTTCTCCACTGTCTATTGAGAGAGAAGTGGACTAAATGACTCAGTATATTAACACATGATGCCTGTATTAAGTAAAGGGTCACTACCTGCTGTGAATAATAAGCCTAAATCTAAAGGCCTAATCTCAACACAACAGAAATTTATTTTTTCTTATCAAATCCCGTCTGTGGAAGCAATGGGGGTGAGGAATCTGCCTCTTGCATTATTCATGGACTCAGCCCCTTCTCTCTTGGGACTTTAACCTCTTCTAGAGCAGGGCTAGCCGATAGATCTTTCCGTGGTGATGGAACTGTCCTACACTTCCCTTTCCAATATGGTAACCACTGAGAACATGTGGCTGGTGAGACTGTGGAACTGAATTTGTAATTATATTATTTTTTTAAAGAAGAAAAGCATTGGAAGCACCTTTGTTACCTGGTTTCAAGACTTATTTTATAGCATTTAAATATAGCTAAAGTAGTCAGGACTGTGGTATTAGCATTCCAAGAGCCTAAAAGATTAATAGAACGAAATCAAATCCAGAAGTAAATTCACATATTTATGGTCAGTTAATCTTTGAAAAAGGTGCCAATGCCAAGGTAAATCAATGTTGGAAAAGATTTTTTCAAAAAATAGTACTAGCACAACTAGATACCTGTATGAAATAAAAATGGAGAAACAGATCTAAGACCACGACTCTGCCATGTACATGTGTTGTTTTTGTAAAACTGATTAGTGAATTTAGAAGCAGAAGTTGCCATTTTTAAAAAGAGGAAATTGAGGCCCAGAAACATTAAATAAAAAGACTGTGATCACACAGCAAGGAAATGCTTACGGCAGGATTCAACCCCAGCCATCTAGAATCTAAAAGCTACTCTGTGATGTTAAGAAGCCTCAGTGGAAGTGCTGGGCTAGACCGGGTGCGAAGCACGGCAGGCTCCAAGTCAGCTGGGAAGCTAAGTTCGCTCACTGTCTCTTTGCCCCTCTGTTTTTGGGTTCCATCCAAGGCCCAGGCACAAGGCAGAACTAGAGGATCTCCTAGCTCAAGTTCACTTTTTTTTTTTTCCAGTACATTGGTTTTTGGGAAGGGACGCAGTCCCGAGCACATGGGACTGCAATATTTCCTTGTTCTTCATTTTTATTTAATTTCGATTAATTTAAATTCAAATAGTGACATATGATTAATGACAATTTGTGACTAGAGCCTTAGCATCGTCTCCATTCAGCTGGCAGATGAGGAAAAAGAGACTGGTCCTGTGGGATGCTTTTATGGGCTGTCTTAGGAGTGGTGCACTCCACTTCCTCGGTCTTTCCACTGGCTAAACCTGAGTCACGTGGCCACACCTAACTGCAAAGGAAGCTGGGAAATGTAGTCTAGCTGTGAGCCCAGGAAGAAGAGGAGATGGATTTGGTAATTCTAGCACTAGAAGTTCAATGAAACCCAAAACATGCACTTCTCCTCTTTGAGGCAACTACAGAAAACAACAGGAAGATCCACCAAAAGGAGTTACATAAGAACAGCATAAACGCTAAACTAGTTAGAATGCCAAATTGCGAATGTTTATTATGGCCAGTGGTAAGAAGATGAAGATTTGAGGGACTTGTACACTCAACTATGTTTATTCATTCAACATTTCCCACATGCCTACTCAGTATCAGTGACTCTGCCAGGCACAGGGCAAGACTCCATCCACCACAGCTAATTTTTTGTTAAGATTTTATTTATTTATTTATTTATTTATTTATTTATTTATTTATTTATTTATGAGAAAGAGAGAGAGCGTGTGCACATACAAGTGGGGGGAGGGACAGAGGAAGAGGGAAAGAGAGAATCTCAAGCAGACTCCTCACTGAACATGAAGTGTGAGGCAGGGCTCCATCCCACAACCCTGAACCCATGACCTGAGCCGAAATCAAGAGTCAGCTGTTCAATTGACTGAGCCATCCAGGCTACCCCTGCCACAGCTAATTTTAATTTAAAGGCAGGGTTGCCTTGGAAGTAGGGATATGATGCAATGAAGACTCAGGGTATGGACACTGAATTCTTTTGGCAGATTTAGGAAAGGGTTTTCAACAGAAACGTGTATGAGTGCAGATACACTTTTTTTTTTTTTTTTTTTTTGAGACTTCATATCATCAAGGAGTGGGTGGTAAAGTGTCTTCAAATAAAAATCAACCAGGAACAGATGTCATAATTCCAATAAGGATGTGGAATTCTTTTTATGTGAAATTGGTTGCTAACCTGAATCCCCTCATTGGCTCAGTTGAGCCTATGAGATCCTCAGATACACATTGTGTTCCTTCTACTGCATCACCATGGTTTCATCCTGAGCTTAGCTGAGTACATGGGGCAAAAACCAGAATCCTTCTTCTGATTTCCCTTGGAACTGCTTCTTCATCTCCCCAATCCTGTAGCACTTGCCTTTCTTCCTTATTTTATGGTGAGTTATTTACCCTCCAACGTTAAACTGCGCATCCCTTTGCTTCCCTGCATTAACACACTGTTGGCTTCACTAAAAATGGTGGACTTCATTGTGCCTTAGCCACCCAGCCATTGTACCTTACTTCCAGGAAAAGCATCTTGATTTCCTTCTGTGTTACGTCTTATTAAAACTGTAAACCAAGGTGCTGAGAATTGGCCCCTTGACTCAAGCCAGGGCAATCAGCCTCTCTCCCCCCAGAACGTTGAGTCTGGAGAACAGTGACACAAGGTCAGGAAGGTGGTTGGAGTTCAGCATTCCAGAGAGGATAAGGTGCCCTGATGGTGTTATAATCGAGTTTGCCTGGATCTTGGATATCCCTCCATTCCAGTCTATTTTGAGTCAGGTTCTTCACCCTTCCCAGCAATTCTCTGAGTCCCTGAGAGATTTCCCACAAATTTCCTGAATGTACATCTGTAAGTACATATGGAACATGTTACTAATGAACGTCACATAAGACAAAATGTAAAATCCCTCTTTATGGGCTAGTGTAATCTGTTTTACATAAAGGAAAAATGAAACACATCCAGTGTGTATTGGAGCCCACAGTGGGAATGGGCTAGGCTTAGCCCAATACACGTGACCAGCTGTTATTCTCCACATGCTCTGAGGTATTTTCATTTGACTCTTGAAATGAAAAGAGACACATAAAATTAAGACCTGGTACACACCCATAACCTTTCTAGATTTGGAAAAACTCTGATAGGTCCTGGGAGAATGTCCAGGTTCCCACCTTTCTGCTAGCCAATGCTCATCAGAATTGACTGGTCCCTCCTTCAGGTCCCCCTGTCCCTCTCAGTACTGCCTTTCTGCTAGGAGGATTATTTCACCCCTAAATATCTTCCCCTCTAGACTGGAACATCAGGAGAGAAAATTGATCCTTTTCCACATTTTCTACAGGGCTCAGCACAGGGGCTTCTTTCATAGGAGGTATCAGAAAATATTTGCTAAATTGAATGGAGTCTATTTGAATTATGGAGTCTAGGTAAGCGGCTTTGGTAAGTCCATTAGCTTTGCCCTGGGAATCTCGGCTCTTGTCCTACCCCATTTCTATTTGGCCAAATTAACATGACACAGAGTGATTCAGTAGTCTTCCTTATTCACTTCAGAGGGCTGGAAATGAGATGTGGAAATGACAGCGAGGAGACATGTCAATAAATACCCGTGTGCAGTCAGGGCGGGAGAGTGTCCAGCTGCCTGCCCAGCCTTCACAAGAAGAAAGCTGTCAAGGCCACTTGAATGGATCTCACAGAATGCACTTGACTTGAGATGACCATGCTGTTCTGGAAGTTGACATCCGATTTTTCTGTTGAGAGAAACTTAGAGATTCAGTGCCCCTCATGCTCTAGGAAACCACTCTCCCTTTGGACATCTGAGCCAGGAGATAACTGCTGCTCATCATCCAGAGCAGAATTTGTTCTCGGTATATACTTAAAATATTAGGGTCAGCTAATAAAATAATAAGCCTTGAAGGTTTATCAACTAATACGATCTTAAGCTTTTAAGGTTTATCTGACACTGTAGAGACCGCTGTGTTTCTGGGCCTGCACGTACATATCTTCTCCGAGGTAGAACCCTAATTTTAATTTTTATAAGGTGTTCGTGCACGTGCATGTGTCTGTTCATGTGTGTGTGAGAGAGAGAATTCAATGTGTAATTACATCTGAAAATCCACTAAAGCGGGGAGGGGGGGAAGTAGGTATATATTTAGCCAAGTGTTTTGTGGATTTTTTTTTCTTCATGAAAAACTCCAGTACAAGTGTTCAAGCCAAGTAGGAGCCTTTCACTCTGGTTATTTATTTATTTTGCTCTCTCCTTTGGAAAGCGATGTAGATGTATTATGCAAAGCAAATATTATACTCTTTATTGTCAAACAAAGTTTATAAGGTTCATGTGTCAATGATGAGGCCAAGGACCTCACACAGAAAGTTTCCTGTCCCGGAAGAATTTCTCATGAAATATAAAATATGGGAAGTGAGGGGATACCTTACTGCCAGAAAACAGAATCAGCCCACTCCTAATGGCACCCAAGGGGTTGGATGAGCTCAGGCCTTGACTGTCCAAGCATGCTTCTTTGCAGACAAGCATGGGGGGCTCAGTGAGGGGGAAGGACCACAGTGGAAGTTGAAGGGTATTTACTCAGAGGAGGCTACTTGTGTCCAACTTCATGCAGGTCTGACATCCAGATGCATAAGGCAACAAGCCCTTTGGGGACACGGGAAGTGGAAGCTAGGTGATGACAAATGAAAGACATTCTTTGGCCTTAGAGCACAGAGGCATGGGATCCGGTAGGAGTACAGTTACTATTTACAGGAAACTGGCACAGAGTTATAACTTTTCCTAGACAGGTTGGTGCCATTGTGTTCTGGCACCATGAAAAGCATTAAATAAGGCTTAGCATTTGTCTAAACCATGCTGTATGTACTCTACTTTCTGATATGTATTGCTTTCTCCGACTGGGAGTTTCACTAAAGTCCCTCCCTAGGGAGTAGAGAGCGGGAGTTATAGTCAACCATGGTTAATTTGCGCTTTGTGCTTTGTTTATCCGAACCATATGTCTAGATGGTTGTAATTCTGTGTCACTGGCTGTGTAATGCTCTCTGTGTTAAGAGCTCTGTAAATAGCAACAGCTCGATGCATAATCACGTTGGCATTCTGAAGGGGGGAAAGGGAAGTTTCCAGTGACGTTTGTTGTGGAGACGACCACCCCGAGAATGTCTCCATCCATGACTTTTAGGCTCTGATCCCTTGTGCTTTAGTCAAGCAGGTCCCTGTGCAGTGGATGGGACCTCACAGAAGCCAGATGTGGTGGGTCAATGCTACCTGCGATTCTCATTCTCTGGCCTTAAGGCCGGAGAACACTCTAGACATGAAATCAGGGTGTTGCTGTTTAGCAGCCCCAGCAAGTAGTTCGGGTGTAGAAGAAAGATCCCTTTATTTTAATGCCAAAAAAAAAAAAAAAAGTGACTCCATCACAATTTCCTTTTATAACACTTTCATTTGAAAATTTTATTTAATTCATCAAACGTTAATCAAGAGAAGACACTGTGCTCAAAGGCTGGAGGTGATAACACTCAACATGAATTTCTTAAATGGCAAACTACTAGCTAGGATGAAAACAAAGGCTTCAGCTTCCATGTATGGCTAAAGGCTCGATGTGACTGGACAGCTCGACCCATCAATCCATTCAGATTGGGCTCCGGAGTGTCCCCACTCATTCAACAAATATTAAGCATCCTCTATGAGCCAGGCAGAGTGTCAAGGCCCTGGAGGCACACAGTGACCACCCCCTTCCCCGCCCCAGCATTCCTGTTTTCAGGGAGCTTCCAGGAGCAACTGTCGACCATGGCAATGTATGCCTGAAGACCTCTGGAGAAGGTCTGGACATGTGAATTATGGCAAATTCTACCTTGCCCCTGACTTCAGCAACTTCCTAACGCTGAAAAGGTGGCTCTACAAAATGTTTCTCTTCCATGCAAATTCATTTAGGAGTGAAGCCACCTTACTTAAGATGCCCACAGAGCTGGACCATTTGGCATGTTGAATTACACTGTAAGAAATCTGGTCCCGACTCAGTCTTAGACCATGGGGATGGAAAATGTGCTGACCTCTCTGGCATCCTGGAGAATGAAGGGAGTGGTCTGCAGTCATCCTTATGGGGATGTGCTGAACATATTTGCCCCAGCCTTACCAGAGTCACTGTCACTTCCTTAGATGTCTTCATCAGAGAAGAACTCCAAGGACTGTTCTCATTCACTGCTGGCCTTGTCTGGGCCCTCCACCGTAGCTGTACAGCAATCTCAGTATAATTTTCTCACCAACCCACTTGTCACAGAGACTATTTCAACCCCTCTTGTGGCCTCAAACTCCAATCTGGCAGGTGGTTTTGTCTTGTACTACACGTACAACATTACATATGAGCTTTCCATCTGCCCAGCACTGATTCTATCAGCTCTCCTGCTCCTGTCCCCCTTCCCTTGCTTCTCTCCTGTTACAAGTGTGAAGCTGGTCCTCCTCCTTCCTAAGGATCCCTTCCTTCTCTCCCTGCCTTCTCAAGGCTTCCTTCAACGGTTACTATTTCTCCCTCCAAAAATCTCCACCAGTCTCCCATTCTTAAAATTCATCTTCCTTGCTACCAAATATTTTGCTTCTGCTCTTCCCTTACCCTTCTACTTCTCTCCCCAGTGTCGTTTAAGAGAGGTGTGCTCACATGCTGCCCCAATTTCCTCACCTCTCTTCAATCTTCAACCCACTCCAAACAGGTGTTTTTTCTTATTCTTACATCAGGACAGCTCTTGCCAACTACTCCAAATCCTTGGTCCCATCCAAGGCCTCTCATCTGAGCACCATTCACTAGTCAGCATCTCTACCAGGATGTCCTGTAGCCAAGGTGACCATGTATCCCCATTTGCTCAGGAGAGTCTCCGTTTGCACTTTTGTCCTGGCAAAATTATTCATAGCACCCCTTTCATGTCCAACCATGTTTTGGACAACAAATTACAAGGTCACCTATCTATCGGCAAATAGTAGGCATCTGTGATTTGCCTGTCCAATCTATTTCTCGCTTTGGTAACGGTACTGGTTTTCCTTTGGAGAACCATCCCTGCAGCTCCATCGTCCATGTGATTCAGTCATATGACTGGTCTACCCAGAACCAGATTTGTATAAAGAGAAGTATTCGGTCAAAAGTCAGTCAAGAACATTCATATCCAACATTGTTGTCTGTGCTTTTTGGGGGAAAAAAAGATTTCCCCCAATAGGATTGGCAAACTGGTAGAATCTAAGCCTGAGATGGCTGAACCAACTTTGTCACATATCTGGGGAAAACATGCCTGAGGGGGAAGGTAACACAGAGAAAACACATGAGAGAGAGAGAAAAGAAAAGAGAGGAAAAAGGAGAAAGAGGAGGAGGAAGGGGAGGTAGAAGAAGAAGAGGAAAAGAAGGAGGATCAGCAGAAGAGTGGAGTGGGAGAGGAAAGAGGAGAGATTCCCAATGTCAACATGGGGCACCTGGATCTGGTAGCCAGCCCCATGCCTGTACTTTTCATGCATAAGCAAGACTCTACTTCTTCACTTGGGAGAGTTAAAGGAAGTGGGTTTGTGTCATGTAATGCCAAGAGAGTCTGGACCTATTCAAGTCTGGCCAGCCCTATTTCCACTGCCCTCACGTCTCTTACCCCAGCCTTCAAGTCTCAGCAATCACCCAGTTTCTTCTGTCAGAACCCTGGGAGTCATCTTCCACATCCACCTCTCTAATCTCATTATCAAATCCTATGGGGTTCTGTCATCAAAATGTACCTAGACTCCGTGACCTTCCCTCCATCAGCACCACCCCCAACAAGTCCATAATACTATCATGTCCCATCTGAACAGCTGATTTATCTCCAGCTGTCTTCTTCTTCTCCACAACATTCTCCGTGGAAGGGGTCATCTTGTGACACTTAGAATCTTTTCATGGCACATAAGCCCATATTTCACTGGGGAATTGGAAAGACCATAGAGGGGACCCAGCAATGCCCAGAAAACAAGCAAGCATTATCCCCAAATTTACCAATGATACGAAAGACAACTTTGACATGTTTCTCAGAACAGGTGGTTTTTTTTGTTGTTGTTTTTTTTTTTTTCCCCATCATTATTTGTTTTATTTTGTTTCAATAAAATGTGTAAGGTCAAATTTTCCTCCTTTACTTGGGATATTTGAACACTGAAGGTTGCCAGCCCCTTCCCATGGACAATTTCTAAGAGTAGTGATCAGAGTTTAAACTATGATCTTTAGTGATGCTGCCAAGACACTACATAGAGCCTGCGTAAAAGCATTGCCCAGGGTCTGTGACCCCTCGCATCATCTGGTGTTCGAAGTTTTCTATAGAATCTTCCTGGAAGCAAACACTCACAAAGGAGAGGCACATCCTTGTCATCCTCACCTTGAATCTTAACCTCTCTCCATCATCTTCTCTTAGACACCTTTGGATTCCAAATTCAATTGAAACAGGATCCAATAATACCAGTGATACCTGATTGGGAAGCTACCCTGACCTGGTGCTCTTGGAAGGGAATAGAAAGAAAAGTTTTACGAGGGTAGATGCAAGAACACTAAAATAAGAGGTACACAGTGCCATGTTCCTGGAAGGGAACACTAATGATTGTAAGAGTGTCAAGTCACTCCAATTTATTGATCACTCTGTTGTAATTCCAATCCAAATGTTAATAACTTGTTCCTTGGAACTTGACAAAATGATTATAAATGTTGTCTGGAAGAACAGAGGAACAGAATAATCAAGTAGAATTTTACAAAACAGAAATATTAGGGACATTGGCACAAATAGATATCAAAATAGATTCTAAAACCACAATAAATAAAATAGAGTGATACTGAACCAAGGCATGAGAAGGTAGGAAGAACATAAAGGAATTTAATTCACGGTAGGAGGGGTATTTCAAATCTTTGGCAGAAATGATGAGTGGACAATGATAAAATCCCAAGAATAAATTGATTGATCACGACTTCACATAACATCCCGAAATAAATTTCAAGTGGATTAAAAATGTTAAAGTACACATACAAAAGAACTAGAAGTATATATAAGTGAGGGTTTATCTAATCTCACGTTGGGAAAATCTTTTAAATGGTATTTTACCATAAAGTAACATATTGATAGAATTAAGCACAAATAAATGAAAGTCTTCTGGCACAAGCAAAACTTAAGAACAAATGACAAACTGAGAACAAAAAATATTTGCAACATACGTAACAAAGAGTTAATGTTCTTAATGCTCTGAAATGTCAATGTGGACAAAAGACACGATTAGGAAATTCACAAAGGAAGTACTAACGGCAAAAATATGAAAAATGTTTAACTTTGCAAGCTGTCAAAGATGTGCAAACTGAAACAATAGTGAAACACAATTTTTCAGCTATTACACTGACAGTTGAAAAAAAGAAAAAAGATTGTCTAGAGCATGAGGAAATGGGCACCCATAGATTGCCGGAATGAGTTTCAAGAGATAAAAGCTTTTCCAGAGGGTAACCTGGCCAAATTCTTTAAAATGTGCACAGCCCATGTACACAGTAATCCTTCTTCTAGGAATTTACCCTTAGAAAATAATCATAAATAACTGCAGAAATTTATTTAAAAGATGTTCCCTGGAAGGTTGTTTATAATAGCAAAAAATTAAAAACAAAATAAATGCGTGACAATATGGAACTGGTTAAATAAATTATGGTGCAGTATAATCCACAACCATAAAAAAAATCAAACTGAGAAAAGGTTCACAATATATAGTTAAATGTGTGTGGGGCGGGGGATGCAGGGTTGCGGGGGGAGGTTTGCAAAACAACCTGTACAGCACGGTTTTTTTTTTGTTTTGTTTTTTAAAAAATATATGTATGTAAATGTATGCATAGAAACAGACTTTAAGAGGATAACCACAAAGTTATCAGTGATTATCTCGGGGTGGCAAGAGTACTGATGATTTTCATTATTTTCCAAATATTCTGCAATAAAAATGTATTACTTTTGTAACAAGCTTCTTAAAAACATTAGCTTTTATTTAAACTAATATGGAGTCAAGTCTCAACAAATGGCCATGAGGAGCTTTTTCTGGGGGAAGTTCTTGCAGCCAAAAACTGGGGCATACTGGGGAAAACAGTCCTGCCCGAAGCCACTGGGAAAGGGAGGCCTAAGTCAGCTTCCAGGCTGCACTGACCTGGAGTCAACAGCCCCGTCACGGTCCCTGCTTCCAACAACTTCCTCTCCGATGAGCCTTAGAATGGGAAACTGATGTAGACTGAAAATAATAATAATAATAATAATAATAATAATAATAATAACGAATTTGATAATATATCCATAGGTGACAATGAACATTTATGAAGCACTCAGTATTTTCCAAACACTGAGCTCATTGCTTTACAGATACTATCTCATTTAATTCCCACAACAATCCTGTGGCAAAGGGATTATTGCCTGCAATTTGTAGATGAGAACTGAGATAGGGATGAAATTCACTCACAGTCATGCAGCTCCCAGGCTGCCAGGGGAAATTACACATTCCCCTGAGCCCATGTGTAATTCCCAGAGCCCCTGGCCCATCTCTAGTGATGAGGGGACAGAGGAGCATTTTTCCAAACCCCATGTCCTCATCCCGACATCACCACCCGGGCCTCAATTTCCTTTGTGAATCAGCCTTGTAGCCTGACTCCAGTGTGAAAGATTTGTGGCAATTGCATGATGTATGAGGTGCCATTTGTAAAAATATTATTTAGTGTAAAACATGATGTTTTTTCTGCTGATTTACAAGTTGGATTTATAAATCTGCACTTCTCACTATCTGAGTTATATATCTTGCCGCTGATTTATAAAACTTGCCTGTAAATCTTCCCAGCAAAGTTTTGATTCAGAAATCATTATTTTAAGAATTAGATTTAGTTAAAACATTCAACTGCTTTATAGGGGAGGCAATGGATTTACATAACTCCAGTCGGAGCTTGCAGATCCTACTGCAGCTTTACAAGTCGTGCCCAGGAATTCCTAAAGAAAATGTTCTGATTTAAGGGCATTCACTTCACACTTTAGCTACAACTGACTGATTTACACAACCAAAGCCACACAATAATGATCCATTTTATAAAATCCCACTTTTCTTTAACTCCGGACCGTGATTTATATGCCCTGATTGGGTTTTCTATAATTTGACCTCAGTCACACGCTCATCCGTTCCAGAGCTGATGGTGGGGAAAAGGCCCAGGAGTCAGAGATGGTCAGAAGAGAGTGACCCTGCTTCCCTCCTTCGTGACCTTTCTCCCTTCTTCCAAAGAAGCCAAAACATGGGACCCCGAACCCCAGAGCTAAAGGCAGGTAAGCTCAGGGGAGGGTCGGTAGGCATGGCCTTGATGGTAAATGCTCTAAGTTCACTCTGTCCCTGTGAGCTCAAATGAAGAGGAGGGTTGATCTCAGGGAAAAGAAATGGCCAATCCTGGGGACTGACAACATATATGATGAATAACAATTTTTTGTAAAGCAGAGACCAAAAAGCATTCAACAGATGGCAAACAATGGCAGCATAAATGAATGAGGAGGGAGGGGAATGTGTGGGGACCTGAGAGAGATGTTTGTCCCATCGGAGTGGAATAGCCATGGCTTAGCTCCGCCTGGTTGTTGAGACGAGGGAATGTCTGCCCAAGGTCTGGCTTTTCAAGAGAATCTTGAAATTCAGATTTGATTTGATTTTTTTAAGATTTTATTTATTTATTTGATACAGAGAGAGAGCACAAGCAGGGGGAGTGGCAGTCAAAGGGAGAGGGAGAAGCGGGCTCCCCGTGGAGCAGGGATCACGGACGCCGGGACTCGATCCCAGAACCCTGGGATCACAACCTGACCTGAGCCGAAGGCAGATGCTTAACCCATTGAGCCACCCAGGTGCCCCAAAATCCAGATTTTTATGTTAAATGCCCCAGTATAAAAAATGGATTTTATTCAGGTCTAGTTTATAATAGTAAAATGGATACAGGCTTCGTGTAGAAGTCAATGGATGTTTGACCAAAGTAGATGCCCATCCAACCAGCAACCTAATCAAGTTATAAAACATTTCTGTCTCCCCAGAAAGTTCCTTCTTGCCCCTTGAGGTCAGTCTCCTCAGCCCCATCACAGCTCCAGTTAAACACTGGTTTGGTTTCTATCCCCACAGATAAGTGTTGCCTGTTTTGGAATTTTAAATAAATGGAATCATACAGAATCTTTTTTTTTTTTTTCCTGCCTAGCCTCTCCACTCAACATAATGTCTGTGAAATCCATCCATGCTTTTGTGTGCAGTAATAGTTTGTTTCTTTTTATGACTGAGTAGTATTCCTTTGTATACATGTGTCATTGTCATAATTATTTATTCATTCCCATTTGGATTCTCTCCAGATCTGAGGTATTACAAATAAAGCTGCTATGAACATTTCTGTGCAAGTCTCTTTAGGAACATGTATTTTAATTTCTCTTGGGTAAGAACCTAGGAATGGAATTGCTGATTTGGCAGGGATGTGCTTAATTTTAAAAGAAGCTGCCAAATAGTCTTCAAAAATGATTGCACCATTTATACTCCCCAATCCACTCCACTGGCCCAGTAATATAGGAGAGTTCAGCTGTTCAACACTCTTACCAATGCTTGTTACTATTAGTCTTTTTAATTTTAGTCATTAGCCATGTTAGTCATAATTTTAGTCATTTCGAGATTCTCTTGGGAGTGGTGACTCCTATTAATTTTCATTTTCCTAATAACTAATGGTGTCTAGCAACATTTCATATACTCATTGGCCATCTGTATATCTTCTTTTGTGAACTGTTTGTTCAAGTCTTTTTCCTGTTATTTATTGGTTGTTTGCTTGCCTATTACTGAGTTGAGAGTTTTCTATAATCTGGATACAAGTCTTTCTCAGATATATGTGTTGCAAATAATATTTCCCAGTCTGTGGCTTGATACTTCCTTTCCTTGTCAATGTCTTTTAAAAGCAAATAATTTTAATTTCAATGAAGTACAATCTGTCATCTTTCTTTAACTAAGGCATTCTGTGCCCTTAGAAATATTTATCTGCCTGTAAGTGGCAAAATTTTCTCCTATGTTGTCTTCTATAACTTTTATAGTTTTAGGCTTTATGCTCAAATCTATGAGCCATTTCAATTTATTTCTTGAGAACAAAGTGTGGAAAGAATTATGTTCCATACAAATACCTAGTTTCTGTAGCATCCAAGAAATCTGCTAGTGTACATCCTCCAACATCGTTCTTTTAAAAAATTGTTTTACTCCTCAACAGAGTAGGGATAGATGGAACATACATCAACATCACAAAGACCATATACAAAAGACCCACAGCTTATCTCATTCTCAGTGGGGAAAAATGAGTTTTTTCCCCTAAGGTCAGGAACAGGACAGGGATGTCCACTCTCACCACTGTTGTTCAACATAGTACTAGAAGTCCTAGCCTCAGCAACCAGACAACAACAAAAAAATAAAAGCCATCCAAATCAACCAAGCTTTCGCTATTTGCAGACGACATGATACTCTATGTATAAAACTCGAAAGACTCCACCAAAAACTTGCTAGAACTAATACATGAGTTCAGCAAACTTCCAGGATATAAAATCCATGTTCAGAAATCTGTTGCATTTCTACATACCAATAATGAAGCAGCAGAAAGAGAAATCAAGGAATCAATCCTATTTACAATCGTACCAAAAACCATAAGATACCTAGGAATAAAGCTAGCCAAAGAGGTAAAAGATCTATACTCTTATAACTACAGAACACTTATGAAAGAAATTGGAGAGGACACAAAGAAATAGAAAAACATTCCATGCTCATGGATTGGAAGAACAAACATTGTTAAAATGTCTATACTACTCAGAGCAATCTACACATTTAATTCAATCCCTATCAAAATACCAACAGCATTTTTCAGAACTAGAACAAAAAAATCCTAAAATTTGTATGGAGCCACAAAACACCCCAAATAGCAAAAGCAATTCTGAAAAAGAAAAGCAAAGCTGGAGGTGCCAAGATTCTGGACTTCACATCTGACACTTTATACTCCCCATATTACAAGAAAATAACCTCACAATATTATAACCTCATTTAGTCACGCATATATATCCTTTCTGCAATTGTCTTGTCTTTTTTTTCTCCATATATGTTAAATGCCACTCCATAATGTTATTACTTTTGTTTTAAATAATCAGTTTTATTTTAAGTAAACTTAAATTATAAAAAGAACAAAACATATAGACTTTATTTTGCAGATTCATTTCCAACTTTGGTGCCATTTATTCTTTACATGCAGATTTAAATTTCCCATTTTGTAGCATCTCCTTCAGCTTGAATAACATTTTAAAGCATTTTGTGCAGTACAGATATTCTAACAATAAACTTTAAAAACTTTCATTTGTTAGAAAATAGCTTTATTTCATCCTCATTTGGGGGTAATTTTTGATGGAAATAAAATCTTGGTGACAGAATATTTTTTTCTTTTCCATTTTAAAAATATAATTCAATTGTTGCTTAGTCTCTGTTATTTCAGATGTGAAGTCAGCAGTCAGTTCTTCTTATTTTTCCCCTGTACATGATGCATATTTTTTTATCTGGCTGTTTTCAAGATTTTCTTAGCTTTGGTTTTAGGTAATTTGACTTTTATGTCTTACTTTATATTTATCTTTCTTAGAGTTGGCTAAACTTTTCTAACGTAAGTCATTACATTTTATCCAATTTGCTAAGTTTTCAGTTATTATTTCTTAAAATTTTGGTCCGCCCGTTATCATTGTCTTCTCAATCTGGGACTGCAATTCTATGTTGGCAAGATTAGTAGTACTCATTTTTTTTTGTCTCAATATCCCTTTACATTATTTGAAAATTCCAGCAACTCCAGAGAAGTGAAGGTATATCTATTGATATTTACTATATTAGAAATTACAGCTGAGAACTTCTTGAATATATTGACCTATTGACCTACTTATTGACTTATAGAGGAAGAAGAGGAAGGGGGGGAAGGGGAGATGGCCCTTACATGTTTTACATAAATAATATTCTTAAAGGAAAATCCATATTTAGAAAGACTTTAATGAGAAGAACGGCATGATTTAATATTTTTACAGAGAAGTTTTCTGGCTTAATAAATAAAAGACAGGTAGGGTCTCATATCTTATTCTGCATCAATCTGTTGTGATACAAAATATTATGTAGCCTCTGGACAACTGCACTGTATACTCAGAAATGAATGGAAGTAGAAAGGTCAAGTAACCACACAAAACTGCTCTCGTACCATCACTATTCAGACCTAATCTCTGTTCCACTTTCAATCCTTAGCAGTTGCTCTCTGATAAACATTGGGCAGTCTCCATACATGTGCAGCCTGGCCTTTGGCCATGAACTTAGGTGGCAACCCCCGCCCCCCCATACACCTACACAGTTCCCTTTCTCTGATGTTCCACCATGCAGACTCCAGGTACTTGAGGTGACCCAAACTCTGACCAGTGTCTCCTCAGCTTAGCAGGCCTGCTGTGCTCTGTTCAGACACCAGCTTATTGTGCTATGTTTGTAATTGTTCCCCAGGCAGAGGGCTAAGTGACCAGGGTGCTTATCTCTTGAATTTCCCTTCTTTCAGGAATCACTGTTCTATGTTATCTATTTTCTATTGCCTGAGAATTGTTGTCATATATTATGTCTAGTTTTATAGTTGTTGGTGGCAAGAGAACCAGTCTGGTGCCAGTAACTTCAACATGGTTAGAAGTGAAAGTCTTCCATGTTTTTAATATTGCCCATAAAATTTAAAAAAAAGTGTAACACATCTATGACTATATATAGCTCATGGGCCACCTGTTGGAGACTCCTGGTCTATATTCTTGCTTTTCAAAATGTGGTCTTAAAGGAGCAGCATCAACATCACCTGGGAGCTTATAGAAAATGCAGAAGCTCAGGTCCCAGCCCAGACATGCAGATTCAGAATGTGCACTTGACCAAGATCCAAAGGTGATTTTATGGTCATTGATACTTGAAAAGATCTGGTCAAAAGTTTCTGCATTAGTTGTCTGTGTTTCCTAAACTGATATTAAGAATCACCTAGAATGCTTGCCAAGATACATTCCCGAGCACCATTCTGACCCACTGAATCAGAATGGCTAAGATAATGATACTTATCACCAGGGAAGCTTGGGGAATATTGAGCTATTCCATAAACCTGTGAGGTTCGTTGGACCCACGTGTTTTGCTTCCAGTGTGGGATCTGCCCTGTGGCACCACCTTGATTTGACCCCAACTAGACACTAATTCAAAGGGTATAATCCACATAGATAATTACATGGGTAATCTCATTTTCCCAAGGAACTATTAGGCCATACTTGTTAAATGCCTTACTTACCTACTCAGGTAGCCAGTGGTCTCCTTTTACACATGACAACTCTGGTTTTCAAATCTTCACTTCAAATTTGCCTCTTCTAGAGAGCTCTCTGAAACCAACCTCTCTAATGCCTTCAATAAAAATAATAAGAATGTTCATATAGCTATAGGTCAGGTTATAGGGTTATTCACTTTGTGTGGACTAAGAGAAGTATATTATAGTACTTTATATTCGTCACTCACCAATTTTCTCCACTACATTTAGAGGAACCACAACCCTAATTTGCTTAGTCTGACCTTAGCACAATTACAGTCTTGGCACCTAGCATATTCCTAATTCATGCTGTTAACTCAACCCATGATTATACTGCTACCCATTTGCAAACATCACTTAAAACAAGTCTGTGGCATTTTTGCCTTAGTCACTCCTATCATCTAGCCACTCACCCCTGGGTTAGGCTGTGTAGACTAGGTCCCGCTGTATCTCACCAATCATCATATCAGGCATCATATCCTATATCATATAATGTTCAGAACGTTGCCGGGTCAGAGGGAGGTGAGCAGGGGAGCCAGCTGTCGCAGGGGTGACCATCCAGCTGCCTGCATATGGGATGAGTGATCTCAAATAGCAGAAACAGAGGTGATGGGGGCAGAAGCATGTCCACCCGACACAGGATACCATCCTCAGGGGCTCCATGCCTCCTTTGCCAAGGTCAGGCGTGTGCAGATGATATGGGGGAGCAGCTGACTCATGTTCATCGAGCAATGGGAATGGGAGCTGAATCCCCTCTCTGTGACCTTAGGAAGTGTATTTCACCTTGCCAACTCTGCTTTCCTCATCTGCATTTGGAAACTTGATGTATCTACATTCAATCATGATTTCTTATGTTTGATGCATAGGGCAGCAGAACACACTGCAGCTTGCACCATCCTGGAGGCTGCCACGTAGCCTTATTTTGAAGCAGAACTGAGTTTTAGGTATTAAGGGCCTAAACATGTGCATAATGATTTCACTCCACTTTTAGTGATATTGTTAAGTATTTGCATTCAGGGATATTATTTGAAACTTTATATATAACAATGACAACGTAAAATTAACCTAAATCCAACTATGCATGATTGTCCAAATTATGATCTATCCATGTGATAGGATATTATACAGCCATTTGAACTCTTACAAAGAAAAGTTAATAGCATTAGAAAATGCTCACAAAATAAAGCACCCAAATAAACACACTACATAATTTTGTTATGTGTATAAAATATATAAGAATATATTCTGGATGACAGTGTTGATTATAAGTGATTTTAAAATTATTTTCTCTATGTTCTATATGTTTCAATTGTTATAAGTCAGCAGAAAAGGAAAAAAAAAAAGTCTTATTTTTAAAAAATCTTGAACTGGAATCTGAGGGTCTGGGTTTGAGTCCTGGTTTCAATATAGGCTGTGTGACCTTGAGTAAGAGAAGTTTACAAAGTGGGGGAAACTTGCCTCCCCTTTCTTATTGGATGGGTGAGCAGCTAAAATAAGATGATGTGCAGGAAATAGCCATGCGGAAGAAAAATGGCAAATAGAAGGGCCATCGAGCCTGTGAATTAGATGAAGAAACAAGAAGCTATTCTTTTTTTTTTACATTTTTATTTTTTATTTTTTTATTCTTATGTTAATCCCCATACATTACATCATTAGTTTTAGATGTAGTGTTCCATGATTCATTGTTTGTGCATAACACCCAGTGCTCCATGCAGAATGTGCCCTCCTCAATACCCACCACCAGGCTAACCCATCCTCCCACCTCCCTCCCCTCTAGAACCCTCAGTTTGTTTTTCAAAGTCCATCATCTCTCATGGTTCGCCTACCCCTCCGATTTCCCCCGCTTCATTCTTCCCCTCCTGCTACCTTCTTCTTCTTCTTCTTTTTTTTTTTTCTTAACATATATTGCATTATTTGTTTCAGAGGTACAGATCTGAGATTCAACAGTCTTGCACAATTCACAGCGCTTACCAGAGCACATACCCTCCCCAGTGTCTATCACCCAGTCACCCCATCCCTCCCACCCCACCCAAGAAGCTATTCTTATAAGAAATGTTGGTGCTGATAGATTTCAAGTTGCCATTGTCTTCTTCAACCCTACTTTAAAATAGACAAAAAAGAAAGAGACAGAGAGAAAAAGAGAGAAGAAGGGAAGGAGGGAGGAGGGGAAGGAGAGGAGGTGGGAAGGAGGGAGAGAGGGAGGGGAGGGGAAAAGGAGGAAGGTTGGGGGAGACAGTGTATTTCCCGTCTTCAACCAAGGGGCAGGGGCCATTCCCCCTCCTGGGATGCCCAAGAAGACATCAGCATTCGTTGCAAATGATGTGACACCCAGGACAGCCACTTTGAAATGTGTTTGCAATATTTACTTAACTGCAAAAGGTGAATGCCCTAAGATGCAACAATCCTACTTTGCTGCAGTGACTCTGGGGAGATATTTGCACATGCGCATGAGATGGCTGTGCATTCCTTTTAGGTTCTGCACCACATAGACTGGGCACACTATAATAATACTCAGACACTATTGCTCTTATAGTTGAGCTGAAATGAAGTGAATGAATATGTACGGACATGAAAAATCTCCAAGAGGTTTTTTTTTTTTAGATAACCAAACTGACAGAGTGTAGACCATGAAACCATCTATATAAAGATAACTTGAAACATCACATTTCTAATTTCTGTGGGTGTATAAAGGCATAGTAAGCTTGGAATGCTTCAGACCAATTTGACAATAGTGGTTAGATCTGGGGCTAGGAGGGACATGTAGAGGGAAAAATGTACTTTACCTATATTTAAGTTGGTTTTTCAAAAACAGTATGTTCATATATTACCTGTGCAATTAAAATTAACTTAAAAGTAAAGTTAAGGGGCGCCTGGGTGGCTCAGTTGTTAAGCGTCTGCCTTCGGCTCAGGTCATGATCCCAGGGTCCTGGGATCGAGCCCTGCATCGGGCTCCCTGCTCGGCAGGAGGCCTGTTTCTCCCTTTCCCACTCCCCCTGTTGGTGTTCCTGCTCTCGCTATCTCTTTCTGTCAAATAAATAAATAAAATCTTTAAAAAAAAAAAAGTAAAGTTAAAATAGCTGACAAAAATAATTACAGGTAGTTGTTAATTGAACAAATAAATATACCATGGACAACTGCAACCAGGTTTTCCTTGTTGGAGAACAGGGTTATAAAATTGGAAAGGGGAGGTGGAGATATACTTGTGTTTGATTGGAGTTGAAGGTATAAGTATGAACTCATGGTTTTAAAAAAGGACAGAGGGGGGGAAGGGAGGGAAGAGATGGAGGGGGAGAGAGAAAGGGAGAGAGATGTCATACATATACATAGAGAGAGCCTAGAAACAATGACATCCCAGTGGCAATGAGCACACCTAGCATCCAGATCTTGGTTTCTATATGCCATTCTCCACCAAAAGGAAACACAGCACCTTAAAGAAATGGCTGATTCTGGGTCTGGGACAGGGAAAATACAAGATGAGCCTTAGAATACCTTCTTGTGCCAAAAAGGAAGGAAATGTTCAGAGAACAATGCGGACACGTCAAAAGGACAAAGAAATCAGTTTGAAAGGATTCCCACTCGTCACATCTGAGACCATTCTAGCGTTAAAATTAATAATGATAGAGAACCATAAGACATTGGATGCAACAAAAATCCATGAGTTACATTGGTATAAGGAAAAGTGGGTGAAAGCTCTTCCTTAGAGTAGAAAGACAGTTAATGTAGAAAGAATAATAGAATCAGGAAAAGTACCTTCAGGCAACCTTCCACACAATAATAACTGAATCAACCAAGAATCATCAACAGATGCCAAAATAAGTGGATGAACATTTGAGGGGTAACTGGATATTCACATAGTCTCAAAATATCTCCCCATAAGCTACTTACTAATTACAAAGGGAAGAGTGTAACTTAAGTATGGAGACACCCCTCAACACCGCTATAACTGAGGGGTCCAGGTCAGCATGGCCAACCCAGGACAAACCCACATCCTGCGCCGCCCGATAGGACCCACCGAGAAGAACAAAGCACCTGCGGTGGTATTTCTGCCCATAATGCATTACCTGAACCCAATCCTAACAAAACATCAGACAAACCCAAACTGAGGACATTCTGCAAAGTAACCCGCCTGCGGCATGAACACAAAAGAAGCTTGAGGCACGGCTTCCCTGTTAAAGGAGGCCGGACACACGTGAGAACTAAGGACAGCACATGTTCTGGAGTTTTCTTTCTCTGTAAAGGACATTATTCAGCTAATTGGCCAAATCGGAACAAAACCTGTGGATTAGGTAAGGGGCGTTGTATGGATTTCAATTTCCTGATGTTTGTTTATTTGCGGATTCCTGTGGTCACACAAGTGAATGTCCTTGTTTGTAGAACATCCATGCTGAAGTATTTAGGGGGTAAAAGAGCATCGTGTCTGCAATTCATTCTCAAATGGTTCAGAGAAGTCAGAATGCACGTGCGTGCACATAATTACAGTGTGTGAGAGAGAGACAGGAATGAGAGGAAGAGAGAGGGAAAAAGAGAGAGGGGGATAAATCCGGGAAAATGCGAACAATTGAGGCATTCTTGCAACTCTTCTGTAAGCCTGAAATTACAAACTTAAAAGGAAACTTTAAAGGGAAAAGGAGTTAGACAAAATAACTTGCAGCAGACAACCAAGGTCTCCGACCCAGAGGCAGGGTCAAAACTCACTCAGCCAATGCTGCAGGGAGGCTGAATAAACAGAATGCTTGAGAATCTGGGTCCAAATCTGGCCGAGGGAGAGGCGATAGAGAGTAAGACCTCTCAAAGTCTCGGTTTCAAAAATAGGACTATTCATCCTGAATTGTGGGGGCGTTGGGGCCACAGAACGACACAGTACCTGAGCAGGTGACACTGAGCCACGTTCCCCGAACTTGCTCGGTGCATATGAGGCATGTCCAGTCCCTGCTCTCGGCACCCCCGCAGTCCATCCCTGAAATATGATGGAGATGAAGTCCCCCGAATGCCTAAGAAACAAAGAAAAAGCACAACGGAGGTCACTAGCCTCTGCCCAAGAAGGCCAGTCAGTGTCCCATTTGATTGTAGAGAGCTTTTTCATGAATAAAGTTAAAATTTGTAAACCACCCCAAGTGCTTCACTTGTCTGAAAAATGCTTTGTCCCCACCAGAGGATGTGGGGAAAGAGGTCACTTATTTAAAGAAACAGGCTATCGTGATCAAAGTCTGAACGTCTCGGGCCTCTCCCGGGCCTTTGGATGGAACTCGGGGAAACTGAGAAGTGAAATCAGGAGGAGCCCAGGCTGCTGCAGCCATTGGCACTAGGGGGCAGGCCAGCGGGTTCGCTGCCCGGCAGGGGCCAGCTGAGCGGGGACCCGGGCACAGACAGCAGGACGGCGAGCTTTGCACACACGGAAACACACACTCCACTGCACCGTGCGTATACGCACATGCACGCACACCGATGACAGGTGTGCGTGCATGTGTGTGTGTGCATGCGCACGCGTGTGTGAACAGGGAAAGTTGATCCACAGAAATAGAATACAGAAAAATCAAAGTACTTTAAATGCTCAGGCAGTTTAACTGTTTCTTTCCATGGCAGGAAAATTTTCAGTGTTTGCAGAACCCCGAAAACGCCCCCGCAGAGCCCTGCTGTCCTCAGCACAGAGTCGGAACACCCACGGGGCAGGATAGAGGGAGGACCCAGAGGTGGGGTCAGGCAGCCTGCTGCCCCTTGCTCTGGCCTTGTGACTCTGGCCAGGTACTTAAACTCCGGAGCCCCAGCATCCTCCTGGGTAAAATAAAGACAGCAGCACCCATGTCCACGTGCCATCGTGCAGATCACAGGTAACGTGCAGCATCCCGGAAGATGCCCCATGGTCAGTCAGAGCAGTGATGGTGATTATCGTTACCATCTGCTTCTCAGGCAAGAGCACCCAGAAAACATCCTCCCTGGAGCCTGCTTCCCTTGGTCTCAGAGAGGAGAACGGGGTCACTACGGATGCACGACCTCCCATGCTGCACGCACTGGGCGCCCGGCTCTTGTTGCGGGAATGCATGGATGAGCACACCACAGTTTTTGGAAAGCTTCAAGGCACTGGAGGAAATTCTTCTAAGTTCTCTTAAAAATAGTTTTTCAAATGCATCTGTGAGCGTGGAACTCCTCCCGTACCTGCAGCAGACATTGTATTACCCTTGAGTCTAAATCATCTTTTCCGTTTTCCTTGCAGAAATCTTCCCTGACAGCCAACAGAACGTATTCTTCTTCTAATTGTTGATTTACCTTTCACAAACGCTGGTGGATCTCCCCATCTCTAATCCTCTACGCTCATTCATTAGCTATCAAGTGCGGCTTTTTGGAACAATTATGCTGTGCCCCACTGTCAGCTCCTTGTGCAGGTAGAGGATACATCCTGACTCCTTGCACAGGACGTAAATTATTGCTGGCACGCTAGTACCTGAAGAATGATTACACCCAGCGCACAGCTAAATAATGGATGCTTAGCACGGTGCATTGTAATAAGCAAAAGATATGAAATATCTACTATTCTAAGTGGAATATGCTAAGTATTTTTTTTAATAATAAAACCGTTTGGGGGAAGACAGGCTATTGAATCATGGTCCCCGGAGGAGACACCCCATGCGTCAGCTCTTTTGCAGCATCTGGCGAGCACTGTCACCTCATCTGTGAAATGGGAACAGTAGTTACACCCTTCCTTGTGCAGAGGTGTTGCAGGTGAAGGCTTAGCACCGAGCCCAGCGCATAGTAGGTGCTCAGTAAACGGCCGTAGCTGCTGTAGTCTGAGGAGTGGGCTGGCCTGTGGGGGGACCAGCTGGAGCACCTGTTACCTGGGCATCGGGTTCAGCGTGTGACCACAGGGAGAGACCGACACTTCCCCTTCCACTAGTCAGCTGAAGGCAGGATCTGCTTTGCCACCAAATATGGGGGAAGGTTCTGGAGCACTGGGAAGAAATGGAGTGGGGATGACACTTGAAGCCCTCTCTCTCCTTGTGAAGCCCAGAAGAAATGGAGTTTCTGGCACAGTACAGTGCTCAGACCTGGGCGGCTGGGGCCCCTCCCCTGGGCCCTGTGCTTCAGAGGGCCCTTCCCTGAGCCTCACCACATGGCCACCTCGAGCCTGCACCCTCCCTGTCCTGGAGCATACGCCTGGAACTGGGACCCCGGCGTCCTTGCTGCATGGCATTGAACCCTCATCCAGGGCTTACAGAGTCCTCACCCCCGGGCCCGTGCTCCTGAGCATCAAGCATGCCACCGGTGTGCACTGAGCCCCAGGGAGGTGAAGTGCAGACACTAGATGCCACTGGGACGAGTTACCTGGGATGGTCACAAACACACAGTGGTGGGGGCGGGGGCGGGGAGGCAGGCAATGGGGAGGCCCTGCTGCAGCTCCATGGAGACCTGTACTGAGCTGAGGGCGAGGGACACATCCAGAAGGTGGCCGATGCAGAGGGCTTCGGGGTGTGCAGTGCTACTCCAGGCCAGACGAGGCACCGGGTGCTTTGGACACGTTTTCTCACTCATTCCCCTCCGACGACCGTGGATTGGGGTTAAGAGCGTGGACTCCAGGGCTGTGCAGCCTGGGTTTAAGTCCTGCTCGGCCTTTGCCCTAGCTCCTGACCTCAACAGTTAATGCCTCTGTATTGCAGCTTCTCCATCTACAAAATAGGAAGAAGCCAGTTACTAGTTCGTGGAGCTGCCGGGGGTGAAGGAGAGAAGTACCAGCCGCCAGCTTAGCTGCGGTCACGCTCCAACATGTTTTATCCCCCTTATTGTTGAGCCCATTTTACAGAAAATCAAGCTGAGACTCAGAGATTCACTGACTCTCTGGGAAGCAAGAGAAGTGGTCCTTCTACTTCCAGAACTGCTCCTCATTCTGCCCTCTCCCCCTGAGACATGAGTGCCAGGTCCTTGGCACCTCTCCAGGGGGCACGTCTTTGGCCCTCCAGACTAGCTCATGAGGTGTTCCAGATGGTGCTGAGAGAGACAAAGTCCTCCCTGCTCTCACTCCTGCTGGGCAGGTGAGCAGGGGCTGACACAGAGGCAGGGCTGACACACTGAGCACAGCTGGCTCCTCAGGCTCTAGAACCTTCTGGAGCCCCCCCCCCCCCCCCCCCCCCCCCCCCCCCCCCCCCCACTGCAGTGCTGACGCTGGAGCTCAAGTCCGTCCACATGGCTTCTCACCAGCACTCCGTTCAGAGCGTGCCCTGGACACAGCCCACCGCGGTCCTCGGAGGAGGCTGGAGTGCTGTGGATTCCTCCGGCGCTTGAGGCTGGCGACTCCCCTTCTGCCTCCCGAAACACCCCTGGGCACCGGGCGCATAGTAGGGCGCTGTGCTGCTGGGGAGCCTGCAGGGGTTTCTGACGCCTCCAAGCCTCAGTGTCTGCATGAGCTTCCAGAGGCCACAAGTTGCCAGAAACTCGGTGCCTTCAAACAATAGAAATCTAATCTTCCACAGTTCGGGAGACTAGACGGAGGAAGGCAAGGTGTGGGCAGGGTCGTGCTTTCTCGGGAGGGTCTAGGGGAGGATTTGTGTCTTGCCCCGTCTAACTTCTGGTAGCTGCTGGCTTTCCTGGGCTTGTAGGCACGTCACTCCAAGCTCTGCCTTTGGCTTCACACTGCTGTCTCCTCTCTGTGCCTCTTACAAGGACACTTGTCATTGGAGTCAGGGCCCATAGAATAATCTGGGGAGGGTGGTCCCTTTATCTCAAGACCCTCAACTTACTTATATGTGCAGAGACCCTTTTTTCCCCAAATAAAAATTACAAGTGCCAGGGATTGGGATGTGGATATATCATTGGGGACCACCATTCAGCACACTACGGTGTCTTCATCTATAAAGCAGGCGCAACGTTGTATCAGCCTCACAGCATTGGGGTGGGGATTCTACAACATAATGTATATTAGACAAGCGGTTACAATTCTAACCGTATTTACTATAGTCTCTCTGCACACAACAAAACCTGTAGGTGAAAACATAGTCGATGGATCTTCAGAGTCCTAGTGCACTTTACATGTTTACTTGTTTAGTTGAACAGAAGCAATCCTTAAATGTCGTTTGCAAACTCGGGGTAAGGACGTTCATGAGAGGCAGGGGTCCCCCTACAGGTCCCAGCACAAGGAGTCCCCCAGGGGCGGGGAGAAGTATGGCCACTAGAGAGGCTTCGCTATCATTCGTGGGCTGCCTCCATCAGACTGGCAACATACGCGGATGGGATATAACAGCTGAGGTTTACAAAACACACATGCACTTTTGGAGGACAACCTGGCAGTGCATCAACACTTCAAATGCATGTCCCTTTGTTCCAGCTCAGCCCCCGTCAGGGAAGTGTCCTGCAGGAAGAAGAGCAGGCCGGTGCAGAGATACGTGTCCAAGGATGTTTGCTGGGGTGCTGCTCGTAATTGCGGGGCGGCGGGGGGCGGGGTGGCAGGATGGGGAGAGCCAGTGAGAGAGCAGGCAGGGAGAAAGGGAGGAGAGGAATAAAAGAAAGGAAAACTGCAGGAATGTCCTCTGTGGAGGAATGGCTGAATGCTCAAAGATGCCCCCAAACTCCATGCTTCTCTGCAGGGCTTAAGGGGTGAGGCCCTGAGAAGGTGAATCATCAACACGGGCCAAGTGATCACACCCTTACACGAAACGAGAGTCCAAGCAAGTGGCCTCGTGCACACATAAGCATAGTGTGATGATGCACTCTAGATCCACAAGTGTGTGCAAGGGCCTGGCAGCTCACCAATCTGCCTTCGAGCTGCGGCCCCCGCTGGGAAGAAATGGGGGTGGAGAGGGGTTTTAACTTTCTATTTCTGCCAAGCATCGATATTTCCCAGCAAGGATGGCAAGAGAGCTTACCAGCGTAATCACAAAATTACCCAGATTTGCAGGCAATTCATCTGTTCGGCTGCACAGGACCTGGAGGCTCAGAGGGGACAGCCGGAGGTGACTGAAGCAGAGGGAGCCCCTGCCCTTCTCTGAATGCCACTCCTAGACCCCCAATCCGTAGCACAAGGGGGCTCAGGAGGTGGCCCCCTCGCTAATTCTCCTGTAGGGGTTTGGGGACTTTGCCAGGCAGGTCCTGGGCAGCTGGTGGATCTTGACTGGGAGACTGAGTCACCCACCAGGAGACCCGTGAGGACCAACAGAGGGCTGCAAGGCCATGCCTGCTTGGGGGGTCTGCTTGGCTCCAGGGCCCCGTGCTCAAGGGTGCGCTCCCCTCCGGCCAGGACACAACGAGGCCTGAGGAGGAGGCAGGAGTGAATCACCACAAAGCTATGCCAACAGGTGCAGTGAAACCATGATACGCTGGGAACAGAGCCGGCGGGGCCGCTCAGCGCCAATCCCCGGGGAGGCTCGCTCCCTCCCAGAGTGGCCGAGGGCTGGCCTTCTATTTTGTATTTCCGAGGCTTTGTTTCTCCACAATGGAAGCATTTCTGAGCTCCTGTCTTTGTAAACAGATACTGCGCAGCAAGGCGGGTGATTCCCAGGCTGTCTCGGCTCTCTGCTTTCTCGTATTTGGGAGGAGTAGCCTTCAAGTTCTAGCTGTTGCCCCATGTTGCCGTGTGACACACGGGGGCTAAGTCACCTGCCTGGGCTCTGACCCGTTCCGTGCAGCCTTGGTCAAAGAGGCTGGCCCACCTCCCAGGACTGCTGGAGGCAAGAGTTCTCCAAAAGGCACACTTGAATCTGCTTACTCCTGCCAGAGAGCCGGTGGGGGACGGGGGTCCCTCCAGGCAGGAGGGCAGCTTAAATTTGAGTCTGCCAGGAAGGACTATGGAGTCTAAGAGCCAGCAGTCATGGTGGGCCACACCTGGATTAGGAGGGCACAGGGCAGGTGGCTCAGCAGGAGGGGCCGAGGGAGCTTCCAATGGGGGGAGATGGGTGTTGGCCCAATTGTCTCCTAACGAGGGAAAGTCTGGGTTTCCTCTCCTGAGGCAGGGCCTGGGGCTTTCTGGAAAAAAGATAAAGAAGGTCTGCTCTGTGGTGCCATGTTTTCCTGGCACTCTAGGGACTGGAAAAGGGGAAATGAAGGAGATGAAATTTCAGCCATCCAGACGCAGTTGGGGAACCCTGACCAAATGTCCCAGCCCTTGCTGAGCTCCCCTCCACCCTCAGCAGGGGCTGGTGGTTCATCCAAATAGCACACATCTGGGGTGAGGGCTGGCGCCAGGGAAACGCGTCCCCGAGGCTGGGAGGGCCCCACCGATCTGTTGCTCTGAAACCCCAGCTGCTATGGGAGCAGGAGGAGCCTGGATCCCCCAGATCCCCAGGCCCTGCTCATCACTCACCATGCTGCAGAAACGTGGTGTCTCCAGAACAAGTTCGCTGCTGGCCTGGGGGACTCGTGTCTCCCCTGAGGTCACGTCTGGGCCTATTTGCAAGTCACTGCCCCCACTGCAGAGAGCTGTGCCCTTTCTTGGAGGCATGGCAGGACCACGGGGCTGACGTGTCCACACTTGCCACTCACATCACCCACCACAGCACCTGTCACCACCGCCGCTCCCTCATGGTGCTGTGCGGTCTGAGCCGGGGCCTCAGTCACCCACGAGCTCCCGGCGTCCGGGGTGTCAGCGCACCCTCCGACGGGAATGGTGGCAGAGGAACTCTGTGTCCTTCCTCTGGTGCACGGGGAGTTCCTTCTCCTTAGGAATCCAGGGGCAGATTGCTGCATCTGAGGGCGGTGCCTGGGTCCAGCCCCAACACCTAGGAGAAGCGGGTACCCACCGCCCTGGAGTAGGCGCGTTGCACCCGGCGGCGGCAGGGGCTGGTGCTGAGATGAGTGAGGCCATCCCTCCTCCGTTCACAGCTTTAGGAAGAGGTCTCAGCTTGGACCCAGGTGCCAGGAGATGAGATCGCCCAGGGCAGGAAGTGACAGCCCATCGGAGCATGGGTGGGGTACAGGGGCTGGGGGAGGAGAGCCGAGGGGCAGCTCCAGATTCAGGGGCACCCAGATCTGGCTAGGCGGCCATTCTCTACCACCCCTGGCATGGGGTCTGACCCTGCCGTTCAGCATCCTAGAGGCTCAGCTCCTCCTCCCGTGAAATAAAGTAGCTCCCACCTCATCGGCTTGTTGAGGGATGGCGAGAGTAACAGGTGTAGAGGGGGTCGCCCGGGGCCTGGCTCCCGCAAACTCGGCACAGCAGCAGCTTTGCTGTTAGGTCCTCGCTGCATGGGGAAGAATCCCTTTACAGCTCAGAGCCATCTACACACGTGTCTTCCGCACACATGCTCGCCACCTTTGCCAGGTGCCAGAAAGAGAAAGACTCAGCCCCCAGGTGCTCTCGGGCTAGGGTAGAGACTTACCTGTAAGCAGATTGCAACACAGAGTAGCGACAGATGTTTGCCCTGGGGGCCTCAGGAGTGAGTGATTGTGCCTGGGGGTGCCCCAGGGGCATTGAGGCGGCATCACTCGGAGGCTGTAACAGACACAGCAAGCAGGTACCAAGCTTGTTCTTTTTTTTTTTTTTTCTTTAACTAGACATTCCTTCATTCTCCATTCATTCACCATTTCTTGATTATCTCCTATGTGCCAGGCACAGAGAAGGTCCCCAGGATAGAGACAGCTCCCATTCAGAGGAAGTAACATTACCTAAGGGACAGAGGCTTCCCTGGCCCAGAGTCGCCTGCAGTCTTCTGCCCTCTCAGCACCATGACAGCCCCGAGGTGCTGCGGGGTAAGCCGAGGTAACCTCCCACTGGACTATGGCCCTGCTCCAGCCAACGGTCCTGCCCAGAGCCCCCAGCTCAGTGCAGGACACAGGGCGGATGCTCAGTAAACACATGTTGACTGCCGTGTCAGCTGAGTCTGCTGGGAGGGAGGGCACGTGGCCTTTGGTGTGGGGAGTGCTCCAGGGAGGGCAGGGGTCAACGGTTTCAGGAAGCACTAGTAAGAGAGCCCAAGGTGGCTACCCAGACCCCGACATGCGGATGGACTGCAGACAGGCGTGCCCTTGGGAGGAAGGACACTGAGCAGAGGAAGGGGTACAAGGCAAGGCACAGAGGTATCCAAAGGCATGCGCTATTCAGGGCAGCTGGGAAGAAGTAAAAGGTACTGGAGGGGCTGCGTGCTACGAAGCCGAGACCAGACACGGGATAGCTGGCTCAGCAAACCCAGCCGGCACGCATCGAGCGGTGCCCACCCCCTTTGATGCCTTAGCCAGGGTACCTCTGAAGGCAGACCTGAGGCCATGTTGCGTATGTGAGTACTTTCTGTGGGAACATTACCCTGGGAGCAGAGCTGAAGGACTGGGGAGCAGAAAAGGCAGAGGCACTTACAGGTGCATAATCCAATTGGCCAGTGCTGTGGGCGATGGGAGATCCATCCCATGACGGTCAGAGTGGCCCTACGAGCAGCTAACGTACTGCAGAGCAAGACTGCTGGGGACCGAGTGCCAAGCAAGTTCTGTGGGGTCACAAGCAGCTGCATCCAGATACCTCAGGGCAGGAAGCAAGGGGCCCGGGGTAAGTCCTGGTCAGGCTGCTCCCAGGCGGACCTGGTCAGTGCCTGTGCAGAGCAGTCCAAAGGATGGCTGGAGTGTGTGCTGGGGCAGAGAGCTCGAAGCAGTGCATGCAAGGTGCTACCATCCGCGGTTCAGAGAAAAGCAAGAGCCGACAGTCCCAGCTGTGTGCCATGGGCCTTTGCCTTGGACTAGATTTCCCAGACTCTGGGCCAAGGATTTAGGGCAAGCAGCTGACTTGGGAAGGTGCAGGGAAGACAGGTCAGGTTTCGGGGAGGGAATGCACACAGTCATGGGTGCGTTAATGGGGGCAACCAACAAAGTGGGCATACCGGGAGCCTGATCCCATGGGAAGACTCGGGAAGACACATCTCAGATTTGTCCTTCTCAGCGGTGAGGAGTAGGGACATTGCCACACCACTTTCTGTCAGTCACTGGCTGGGACCCGCATCCAGGGATCCAGGGATCTCTGGCATTTGGGCCAGAGATTGGGAAAGAGTAGCTCTCTGGACAAAGAGAACTTTGGACAAAGTTCTCAGGCACAGAAATGCAGATTCCAAATGTTCTGTCCAATAATGCCCTTGTCCCAGCCCTCACCCCCAGGGCACCAGAAATGGACAACAGCCTCTCGTGCTGGCCAGGACCGGCCACCTTGCAAATGTCTGCCCAGAGTCCTGAGACAGAAAGCGATCGCTTCAGTTCAGCAAACATTATATGTCTGTCTCTGTTCCACTTCGGTTTCCTCTGTGGCCGGCATCACCCTCCCAGGCAAGAGATTATATATTTATTAGCTTATTGGATTAGGGTTGGTCTCCCCCAGTGACATGTTAAGTCCCCCAAGGACAGGGACTCGATCTAACCCAGGAGGCATCTCACGTGCCTAGAACCGTGCCCGGCACATGGAAGATGCTCGGCGGTATTTTCGGATTAAAGGCAGGAAGGACCAATGTATGAGACTCAGAGAGCCTAGCCTTCCATCCGTTTAGTCTCCCGGGCAGAAAAGCAGGCCCCTAGCCACACATTAAAACAAGCGGCCCCTCTAGTGTCCCCGGGGGGAGGGTGTCTTGCGCTGGGCTTCCCGTGGCCAGGGCTCATCACCCGGCAGGGGATTCCTCTGGGCACCGTCACGGCCATTTCCAGGCGGGTGGGTGTCCTCTGCGAGTCCCTGCAGAACTCAGCTCCCTGCCCCGTCCCACCTCCGGCATCTACCCCGGGACCGACGGCCTCCCTTACGCACGGTCTTCCGTGTAAAGTCACGGCAGTATTCAAAAGGTTAAAGCAGAGTGAACTGTTAATTTTAATGCTTTCTCTAAGCTTCAGTTTTAATAAGCGAAAATGATGTTCTTATTTGCAGTAAAGTGGTGTTATAAAATTCTGTCTGTCAAGCTCATTTTAAAACCATGGAAATAAATGATCTGACAAAATCAGGCTATTAGACAAGTGAGGAAGAGTGATTTCCATAAAAGTAGAGGAGCTGTTCCTTAATTTCACACTTGGTAGTCTTTTGGGTCGACTAAATTTTTAAATAAGTGATAAAATTATATTAGCGCAATTGCATTTTTATAGATTTTTTTGGTCATTGTACTCTTTTTCAATCCCTTTATTTTAACTCAAACTGTTCTGCTGAAAGGTTAGTCTCAACTTATGTTAGCTCGTAACGGTCTGTCCGCACGCCCGCACTCTCGCACGCAGTCCCGGCGGGGTCTGGCGGGGTCTGGCAGGCGCGCACCGCTCATGGCTGGAAATGGCCGCTTCCTGCTGGACACGTGGGGCGGTGGCCCCTAGGTCCGTAGGAGGGCGAGGGGGATGCCGAGAGTACCCACCAGGGTCGGGAGCGTGCCTGCCCCTGGCTTCTGAGCTCACTCGGTTTTTGCTCAGGATAAGGAAGAAAACCAGGAGAACATGTTCTCCAGAAACCCTCGTTCTTGCAACTCAGGACGCTGGGTGGGGACAGGACTGGTCAGTGTTTGCACTAGAAGCTGGGAACTTAGGCAGGGAGACGGAAGGGAGCACATCTATGATGCTTCATGTGTCTCCTACCAAGCCCACCAGACCCCTTCAAATCATCAGATAGCCAGGACCGGGCTCAGTGTTCTGTCTCAGGCATTGGGAGAACCCTCAGGCGAGGCCCAGAACTCAGGTCTCCCTTGGGACTGAAACAGGCCCAGTCAGCCAGATTGGGTCCGGCTGGGGGAGAAGAGGGGACGACTCTCTGATCTGATTTTTAATAATTAGAACAGCATGGAAGGTATGGGGCTTTGGCATATCGTCTGCCCTGGCCTGTGCTCATTTCCCAGTTCTAAATGTTGAGAGCACAGACTTTTGCCCCCTGCAGACCAGGCTTACCAGCCTCTGCATTCTTTCAGGAGCAGAGCTCGGGGGCTGGGGCCCCCTGCTCTTTGCCCCAGGCGCTCATGCCCAGTTCTGAGACCCAGCAACTCCTCCCCTCCCCCATCCCGCCAAGCCTGGGTTCCTCTCTTGTCCTCCCCAGGCTGAGCCCCTGTCTGGGTCACGGTCACACTCACCAGCCTCGTCCACGTCCGATTCATCTCTTGCAATGGTTTCTCTTGGACGTCAACTACGGACAGGCAGTCAGACGACACTACATAAAGGTCCAGCCATTGGCTGCCCCCTCCCCATCCGTGGGTAGGTCTGCATTAGGAGTCTGTGGCCGAACCCGAAGCTCAGAACTCAGCCTCAGCACCCAGCTGGCCTCTGGGTGCATCCTCCCAGCACGTGTTCATCTCCGGGCAGCCCAGTGCGGCAGTTTGTAGAAACGTGCATTCATTTCCAGGTAGCCCTTCTTCCAGGAGGAAAATGAGCCTCTGTCTCATTAAAAGAGGGAGAACACACATTTGCGGAGCCTCTCCTGTGGACCAGGCACCGTGCTGGGTGAGAATGCGGACCCGCTGTCTATTTTGCTGTGAGGGGTGTGGCGCTCACCTGGAAAACACAGCTCTTAGAACAAAGGAGTACATTGCTCCAGGGAAGGAATGGCCTTTTGAGAGGCTGGCTGTGAGAGCCCCCACTGAGGAGACAGTGAGCTGGGGAATCAATTCAGCCCATGCATTTTTTCATTAATTAAGCAAATGTTTAGTGGGTGCTTTCCGTGTGCCAGGACTCCCCCAGCCTTGGCACTGCCTGGGCGGGGGGGGCGGGCGGTGTGCAGGCTGTCACGAAGTGGCCAGAAGTGCATGCCCTCCGCCAGCCACCCAACATCTGTCTGACATCCAAGAGAGCATCTTCTGAGCCCAGAAGTCAAGCTTGCCTTCTCCAAGGAGGCTCCGAGAGGCAACGGCGTCGGAGCGCGGGGGAACGGTAAGTCCGAAGTGTTTCCTGGGAAAGAGGAGGAAGTGCCGGTGAAGCACAGCCTGCAGGGTGGCCGTGGAGGGGCAGGGCTGTCTCTCCCTAGGAAGGAAGAAAGAAGAAGTCCAAATTAGTCATGTTGTATTACTTCTTTTTATGGCAATGCTCTGAAAGTCTGCAAATGTCAGCATGTTAATTTACTGTCACTCAGTGATATTATTTCATCCTTTCAAAAATGTGTTTCTTGCATTTTCAGTAGCATACTCCAAGTGTTCTCCATCTCAAAGTTTCTATAGATAGTGCGACTACTTTCACTCTGACCGGTGCCAAAATGTAGAAATTCATCGCTGGCTGTAGCCACATATATGTTACGAGTGGAGTCGGGGACTCGGGTTTCCTGCTTGCAGAGCCCGGGGGAGAGGTCTGATTTTTCTCTCTGTTCTCCTTCTACCACCCCTCGTCCTCCTAAAATGCTCTGGGGTTTCTCTCTCAAGGAACGCGCCGAGATAAATCGAATAGAGAGAAATTTTAAGGAATCAGTCATGGCTGGGTTTGTATATTGAAGCCTGAGCCCTCCCCGTCTCCAGACGCAGCCCACCCCCCACCCGGCTGCTTCTCCTATGGTGGCAAACTTATTTCAAAAATTCTGATGAAACACTTGGTAAATTTTGTTATTCTGTGATGATAATAAATCATTATAGCCTTAAACACTTCTCTAGCTTGGAGCCTCAGCCACAAATTATCTTGTCATTCTGACCAAAACATTCTCCAAAAAAGCTTGACAAGTGCTAAAACCCAGAACATGAAACCATGTGTTGTTGTGAAAGCAAGATTCAGAAATGTCAATTAATTAGATTAAGAGGCTACTTTTAGCTTTACTCGTGTTGCCAAATAACCCTTAAAATACGCATAGCAGTGGAAATCTACCTCCGTGGTACAGTACTTCTGTGCCGAAGGAAGACAATGGATCGGACTAATGGACGGAATTATTGTATCTGTCAGCCTGCTCGAGAGAATGATCTAGAAGCAAATGTCTTGCTTCTTTTTCCACAATGTGGCTTCCCAAGCTGGGTAAATCCTGCCATTTATGAATTCAAGTAGTTCCCTGCACCCCGCCCCTCTGAAATCATCTACAGATCTAGAAGGAAAAGTCAAGCCTTTTTTGTATGCCTTTACTAAGAAGATGGATTTTTAATGTCTTTCTGTGCTTTTTTTTTTTTTAATTTGCATTTGCATTTTGAAGTTCACTTTGTAAAAAAAAAATATATACATCATGGAGAAATTATTTAAATGTTTTTTTATCCCTGTTTCTTGAAAATCTTATCTTTAAATAATCTATATCCTCCATTTTATTTATGCCATAAACTGTTCCTATATTTTAATGGTCTGTTTGCTTTAAAAGGGGTTGTTGGTTTTAATAGCTCAGTTACTATCTTTGTAAACTAAACTCCTTCTGACGAAATTCGAGCAGATCATCTCTGCCTGTGTGTGGAAGGCACATTCCAACCCCTGAAAAGGAAATTTAAGCCAAATAAATGTTCTGCCCAAATTAAAATACATAAAATGAATAGTTAAGTTGGACAAGAGCTGATGGACGGAGCAGTTGGGACATGTGGGTGTTGGGAGAGCTGGCTGCCAGGCAGGGCCTCAGGAGAGAAAACCCAAATGAAATTAATTTCCCGACCCCCTTTATCCATTCCTCAGGGCTAATTGATTGCAGTGTTGGCATGATGTCTTCCTTGGGCGAGTAAATGGGGCAGGGCAGGTGGCACTGGGAAGGGTGATGTGAGGTCATTCCCTACAAGGACCTTTGGGGTCCCAGCCCCTGCACCCAGCCATGGCTCAGCACCTTCTCTGCCCCCATCAGCCCTCCTGGGGGGACAGGGGCTGAGAATTCACCTCCATGTTCTCAACGGCAGCTGTGCCCACCTGGATTCTATTATAATCCATGTGGATTCTGACACTAACTTTATGACAGGGCATTTCTGCGGAGGAAGGACACATCTGCTCACACAAAGAAATGGCGGGGGTGGGCGGGGAGGGCAGGATGGAAGACGTCTGAGGCTGAGAGAGGAGTCCCTCCCCTCTTGGCATGCACAGCCTTGCCACCCACCGCCCACTGTACTCCCAGCAGCGAGCGTGAGGAGCCAGAAAGGCATAAAAGGCCAGCGGCTGGGCTGACCCACCCTGCTGGTCCAGGCAAGGTGTGCCCCGGGCCGGGGGCGGGACTTCCTGTGGGCGGGACTTCCTGCGCAGAGCCATTTCCGGCGGGATGTCATTCTGTGTAGCCCAGGAGGCGGCGGGGCTCCGCGGCGGCTCGCCAGGTTCCCGCATCTCACGGTTCCTGCGGGTGCCCGCACTCGTTGTACTTCCCTCCCCTCTCAGCCAATCTCACTGTTGCTAGCCAGCAATGAGGCAATGAATGAGCTGTACAGAAGCCCTAAGTTATCTCTGGAACTAGATGGGTAATAAACACATAAATAAGTAAATAATTAAATAACTAAATAAAATAAAACGGATGAGTGAGGCATCCAGGGCTCCAGTCTCCCTGGAAGAAGTAGCACTGGGTAGTGGAAACAGCCGGGGGGAAGGGGACGGCCTGAGCTCTAGAAGCAGCTCTGCGGCCGACATGGAGTGTCATCTTGGCCGAGTCGCTCCCCCGGCTCACTGGGAGCCCTCCCACTGAGCCCAACAGCCCCCGGCTTAATGCGTGCGGGAGTGCAGGGGCCAGACGGAACGCGGGCGTTGGCGCAGCCAGGCGGCAGGTGCTGCCCATACTCCCTCCGCCCCTCCTCTGTCCCTGCCAGGGGCTTCCTACTGCAAGACCCCGGGTCTCTAAGCCGGTGGGAGCCCCGTCTTCCATGCCCCGGGAGCAGCGCTCAGCCAGGTTCAGACGGGAGTCAAGAATCCCCGTCTGCCTGACCCTCAGATGTGACCACTCTTGATTTCCTGGCACAATCCTACAGAGCTTTCCAGCGTGCTCAAGTCCCATTGACCCCGCGGGCAGCCTGCTCCTTAATGCATCTGGAACTGGCTTCCTCTCCTTTCCTGTCTCACCACCCCCTGCCCCCCACCCCCTGGCTTCCACCTGTGCTTTCTGGGACCACCTGTCAACGGACCGGCCTCAACTCAAATTCTGGTCTCAGCCTCCACTTCCCGAGGAGCCTGGCCTACCGGACAAATAGGTGGAGATGGGGACCAACCTGAGAGCTGATGCTCCCCCTGAAATGGGCAGCCACGTGCTGTCACAGAGGAGTGTGGCCTCTAGAGGTCTGTCTAAAATCTCCCAGTTTTCAAAATTTGGCAACGAATTAAAGTTTGGTTTGTTTTGTGTTTAAGTGTGGCTCACACCAGGCAATCTGCAGGTCATACTCAGTCCATAGGCCACATTTGACAACCTCTGCCAGCTAAACATTCTGTGTTCAGTTTAGGTACCAGAGATTCCAGCTTTCTAGAATTTACTTTCTAGTAAATTCTGGTCCGCAGCCATATCAGGGTCTAGGAAGTGCAACAGAAAGGACAAAAAGCCTTTGGGCAAAGAAGCCCCCCTCTCTGCAGGGTGCAGGGCCTCCAGCTGTACCTTAAGAAGAGAGTAGCCCAGAGTTCCCCAAGGTTAGCGGTGTCCAGGGACACTTCCAGCCCAAGGAAGATGAGACGCTGCCCACCCCGCCTTGTGCCCGCTACCAGGAGAAGCTGCCCCTAGGGGCCAGTGGCAATCCCATAGCTTGTCTTCTCACCAGGCTTATCCCCACTGCCCCCTGGAAAATTGAGATCCTTTATTTAGAGGAGCCACCTCCTGAGGAATCTGAGAACCTCACTGGAGCTCACCACCCCCTTGGCAAAGCTGAGGCTCTAGACATTACTCAAGATACAAAGAGAAACATCTACCAACCTGTAGACAGAGCCATCTGCATCCCAAACTTGAACCCTAAGTGTACGGCTTGAACCTGACCTTGCAACAGAGGAAGGACTGCAGCTTTGGGCCTGGAACCAAGTTGAGGTGAACCTTTGACATCCCCCCCCACCATGCTGAGCAGAATCACAGTTGTTGTCCAGGAAGGACCCAATCCTGGCCACCCAAAGTGCTGGCTCCCACCATGGTGACAGGAAGCTCCTTCCCTTCAAGGTCGCTGAGCAGAACCTATGAGCAGGTCATACCTTGAAGGGAAAACTGCCCAAGCATGAAGCTGAGACAGAGGGGTGGGGGGAGACAGGGAGAGAGAGACAGACAGACAGAGGTAGAAAGAGAGAGTGAGAGAGAGAGAGGGAGAAACTGAGGGAAACAGAAGCGGGGGGAGAGACAGAGATAGAGACAGACAGAGAGGGAGAGAAAAACAGAGATAGAGACAGAGAAACAGAGAGACAGGGAGGGAGAGCTTCCTGGGATATCACTGAAGCACCTATGTCCAGCAGTTGCTGACGCCACTCTGCTTGGACTTCATGTACCTGGGCCACCCTTCCTTTCTTTGCTTGAGATCCTGAACCGATTCTTGCCAACAGCATCTCGACAAGCACTCCTGACGCCCAAGCCTGGGAAGGAAGGGGCGCCCTGTGCGTTACAAGTTCCGGAAGGCAGCAGGAGGGACCCACCACCATGGCCCGTGCGTGGACTTCAGGGAGCCCACGGACCCTGTCATTAAGCCAATGAATAGATGTGCCCATAAGCACTTCGCAAGCCCTATGTGGTCGAGAAACTGTGGAAGAAATCCTAGAAAGACCCCCATGTGAGAAACACTGGAATGGATAAAGAAAACATCGATGGGCCCAGTAGTGCTTAATTTCAGGTGATCCAGTGGGTGCTTCTCAGGAGGTGACAGGCTAAGGCCATTGGCCTCAACATCTCTAGGCGTAGCCAGAAGGCAGCCAAGCCATCGGCCTTCCGGTGGTTTCTCACAAAGAGGGGCCGTAGCCTCCCATGCTCTCCTCTCCCTGCCATCTCCAAACTTACCTGACCCTCAAGGTCCAGCCCAGGCCTGCCTCGCCAAAGACAGGCTCCCTGCCAGGGCACCTCATGTTTCAGGGACTGAGCCTTGTAATCCCACTTTGTTTGCTGCCCATCTTCATTCTTACTCGGACGTTTGACATTTATTTGTCACTACTATTTTGTCTGCTTTCTCCAGCTTGGCTCCAAACTCACTCAAGTCCAGCATGGGCCTCAGGCATTTTTTCCCTTGCTCCTGGTGCTGGCCCAGGGCGGGGGCGAGCTGCCCTCTGATCACGTGGGGAGGTGAAGGCTCAGCCCCACTGGGAATTGTGCAGGGTCCAACGAGGCCTTACCAGTGCCCCACCTCATGCCTCAGGCACACAGAAGCTCCTCAGACCTTCTTTCAAGACAAATGGGTCCCCATGTTTAGGAAACCAACCCCTACTACTAAATGGGCCATGGTGCCAAAGTCCCTTACACAGACTGGGTAGTTAGGACTCTCTGGAGGTCTGGGCACCCTCCGCCATCTGCTCCCAGAGCCTTCAGGGAGCCCTTGCCCCAGGCCCCCTGTCCTTCCCCTGCCCCACTCTGTCCTAGCCCTGTCTCTCCATGGTAGAGAGAGAGGGGCTAGCTTTCCAGTGGACGCCTCACATCTCCGCCTTGAGTCTATTTAGGGGAACGGGTCCATCTCTTGTACAGCCTTGAGGGACCCCCACCCCCACCCCTGGATCAGATTCCTGCAGGAGTGGGGCTGGAGGGAGTCTAGAGAGCAGAGAAAGCAGCCCAGACCCCTAAGCACATTGTCGTTTGTGATCGTTTTTTCCAGATTATGTGCGGCCTTGTTGATCACGTGAATATTGACAACCTCTGAGAAGGCTATAATAAGAAGCTGGAGAAAGCATTTGAAGGCAGGTTCCATCTGTTCAATGGTCAGCCCTCGAGGAGTGCAGAGAAGGCAGAGGAGGGGGCTACTTTCATATGCTCGTCCTCCCCTTCCCCACCCCTCAGGCCTGGGCCCACCCCGTGGCTCAGTTACCCCCCTGCCCTGGGAGAATCTGGGGTGTCGGGCAGCCCGTGATGAAGCTGCAGGCCCCTGAGTCCAGACACGCAGTCCCTGACTGAAACTCACCGGCCCCAGGTCAAACTCCTTCCAGAACCACAGCCCCCTTGGCGGTAAGGGATTGAGTGGGGGGGAAGCAGGCGACTGGGTTTATGCTCAGCCTGCCTTTCTAGTGTTTCTGCAAACAGGAGCCTGGCTGACCTTCCTGAGAGTGACAGTGTGCCCGGGGAAGGCGGCACCTTACACATAGCTCCCACAGCAACCCCCCAGCCGGCCTCCCTCCCCGGATGGCGAGGGTGAAAACCACGTGGGAGAAGGTCTTTGCTTCTTTGGGGGTGTCCAAACAGCAGGACGCCCCCTTATCTCAGCTGGGGGCCTCGAGCCACATCCCTGGCTCGGGAGGTGGCCAATCCCAGCAACTGCATCCACGTGCCACTTCACCACGGAGAGGGGACAGCCGCACGGACCTCGGTTGGACAAGCACAGCGCCTTGGGCCTGGGGCTCGGCCTTCCCCGGGAGGGGGCCAAGGGCTGCGGACGGGCCGGGCTGGGCGAGGACCGCGCCACATGCGTCCCCAGCCCAGCCACGCCGCCTCGGCCGCCGCCTCGCGGGTCCCCTCGCCAGCGGGCAAGCCTCCCTTCTCTCCCCCCGGCCACATCGACTTCCTTCTGAGGGCTGTCACTGCAGCCCTTCAAACCCATTTGACTGGGTTGGGGCACATGACACTGTCACCAACTCAGTTTTCATTAGGCGGCTGCTTCTCTGTTAGCCTAGCCAAGCAGAAGAACTCAAACACATGCACAAATTAAATCGACATCCAAACTCCACCAATATACAAAGCAATTTAAATGATATTCATTAGAGCGATGACAAGCCCTGATGAGGCTTTCAGGAGCCGGGTCCTTCAGCTTTTGCCGACTCGGTTTCATGGTCACTGAGGCGGAACTCCCGAGACTGTACCTCCTTTTTTTTTTTTTTTTAAGCTGAGAAAATGACTCCTTCCTGACACACCTACCTCATTCTCTCTCTTCTCTCTCTCTCTTCCTCCCCGCTCTGTCGCCGTTTGGCCGGCCCTGGCTTCCGGACCCAGGTATCGTCCTGAACCGGGGAGCCACATAAAGGAAAAAGGCAGCCAGTCTGACTTCTTTTTTCCATAAATGCTCCAATTAAAACAGATTTCAGTTTCTCGTAATTTCATTTCACTTGGCCTGGGAGATCTCTAACTCATAATTATGACGGTCGTAAATGTGTCCCTGGAATCCTGCGGTGGGAAGAAAAAAAAAAAAGTAATGGAAGTGAGATGTTGAAACGTACTAATTTTTAAAATGTAAACCCCCCTAAATTTAAAAAGTCGTTTCCAAAGTCTTATTTATATATTTTAAATTTTAAAGAGAGAGCAGGATGGACCCCCGCTCCCCCACCCCCACTGCAGCTACCTGGGACTACAGCAGAGGAGCTGGGTTCCCGGTGGGGTCACGGGACTCGGGGTCCTCATGCGTGGGGGCTAGGAGCCGGGCCAGGCTCCCAGCCATGTCTGAGTCCCCAAGCCCCAGAGAAGGATTCAAGTCCATTTGGGCAAAGAGAGCAGCGCAAGGACTGCGCGGGATTGTTCGCCAGCTAAGGGCAGAGCAAGGTCACGGCCACATCCATCAGATCTCTGGGCTTCGGAGTTTGCAGCCCAGATAATATCCACAGCAGGGGGGATGATCAGCAACTTCATACACTGATGCCTGCACTTCTGTTTATAATTTTATGCTCAAGGTTAATTATGTGTGTCCTTGGCTTTGATCAGAGATATTAGCACGTGAGAATGTTGCCTGCGCCCATATTGGCAAAGGAAGGATTCTTAGAAATACCCAGGACTGGAGGCACACTTTCATCTTCAAGCCATGAGCTCTTTCCTACTTGGGAAAAACAGCACTGTCCAAACCAACTTTCTGTGAGGACAGGAGCGTTCCGTATCCGGGCTGCCCCCCCCAAAGTGTAACCACTAGCCACATGTGGCTACTGAGTGCTTGGAATGTGGCTGGTATGACTGAAGAACTCAGCTTTTCATTGTATTCAACTTAAATTTGAGTAGGGCTGGTGGCTCCCATATTGCACAGCACGGGTTAGACAGTAAAGAAGAGGGTATCCTAACGCCTGAGTGGCTAATTGTGGACGTTAATCTCTGGAAAGAGGTCACCTTGCTTATCATCATTATCATCAGGAATGATTTATTAAGGATATATTAGTGTATGACATTATATAAAGGTGGTGGAGAAGCAGTTCCTCTGATCTTCTATCATTGGGACTTAATTTTGAAAACACCTGGCTCTTTGGACCAGGGGTAGGGCCCGGAGCCCCGAATGCGGAGCCTCAAGAAGCCACTAACTTTGCTTCAGATCACTCCTGATGTCCAAAGCTGTGGCCTGACCGAGTCACCATCTGTCTGTCCGGACATCATGGACCGTCAGGCCACGGACCGACAATTTGGCCCATCCGTTGTCTTGGCAGGGCAGGGAACACGGTCCCAAATCAAAGGTGCTTTGGGATGAACTGCCAAAGCCCACCCAGGACAGGGTTTGCTTGCCTTTTAAATCGTCCTGGGGATGGCCTCCTGGCAAATCCTTGGGGAGAGAAAAATGGTGCCTCTAAGTCCAGCAGCATCTCCCTCCGGCTTGGAGAAACCCAATGGAGTGCGAGGAAAATCAAGCACGTCCCTGGAAACAAAACCCTGTGGTGAACCGCTCCTCCACACTGACATGGGGGGTCCGGCCCTCGGCTGCCACAACGTTGCCACACCACGCACGCGAAGGTGGGGCTTGTCGGAAAGGAGCTTTTCTTCCCAGAAGCTTTATGCTGAGAGACAGAGCTGAAGCCTTCCCCAAAGGAGTGAGATTGTTCCCGAAGCTAACTATAGCATATTTTGCAAAGGCCAGCGCGCCCTGGAATTGCGTGGGCACACAGGCACGAGTACCTTTTCCGTGGCTCCGGAGGTCAGCTGCAGGCTGAAAGGCATCGACTGGCACGGGGTCCCACGGGAAATGCATTTTCAGGTTTCCTTTTGCCAAAGATTACACGTGCTTACTAATAAATCCCTAGGGAGAAAAAAGGTTAGTGTTTCTATTACCAAAAGAATAACTATCTGGCAGAGTAAAAATGGTAATTTCTCCATTAGCTAAAAGGATAATAGCTATTATTTTAAAGTTAAAGTATTTATTATTAAAGAGTGGCGCTGGGGTTCGTGTGTTTTCATTTTTATGATTGCTTCCTATAATACAAAGCGTATTGTTTTTGTGCTAAATAGTCAACAGAATAAAATGCCATTGCAATTTTCCAATTTCAAAAGAACTTCACAGATGAATTTGAAAAAATAAAATCATTTATTTATTTATTTTTCTTTCTTTCCTATTCGATGACTTAGAAATCTCTGGAGACAACAGTTTTAACACCGGATTTGCAAAATGCAGCCTTGCTTCCCATCAGCTCCCGTCCTTCTCCACTGTCAGGGTTCTGCTCTCAAGAAGGTGCTCAGCTCTCCCCAGCACTGGGAATAGGTAATAGGGCCCCCTTCCTCTGCAGTATTTTTTGGTCACCAGGCCTTGTGGCACGGTCGGTGGTCAGGGGTTGGGGGCAGGGAAGTCGACCTAGCTGGAGTGGTCTGAACTTGAGAAAAGGAATCAGGACCACAGCCCTGAATTCTGCTGGGGAGGTTCACACTTCCACCTGAGCAGAACACCCTGGGGAGAGGCGCCTCTTTGGTGGCTATCAATATATATATATATATATATATATTTTTTTTTTTTTTCCTTTTGCAGAATGAAAATAGAACGGAGATGCCAGGGAGATCTGGGTCCTCATCATAACCAACCCTCTCTAACTATGTACGATTTTGGTTAATTATAGAATTCTTGCTGCCTAAAACTTAAAGATACATCACTGATATTTTTGCTAAATGTTGACTGCAGCGAATAGCTAAGATGTGGCATATTGATTTCTTGTTGTGAAGTGAGCTGTTCAAGCTCCATTTAAGATTTTCATCTTGCATGTAGCCCTGAGCACATCATAGCACCATAAATTAGTTAAATTGCACATTTATCACAAATGTTATTTTAAGATACTGTGTAAATGTGATGGCTGGAAGATATACAGTAGGACTGCAACAAGCCTGGGCTTGGGCGGGGTGAGGTCGGGGTCACCTACACACCTGTGATTAAAACCTCCCTCACTTGGCACCGTCCCTCCTCCTCCCAGGGCCCGTTTAAAGACCTGACTGGGAGGCCCCATCCCTTCCCATACTCGCATCCTCTACCAGCACCAGCCTCAGGAGAACCAGTGCACAACTACAGGAGATTCAGCATGCCGCTTTAGATCTGCCCGTTTTATCTCCAGACAATCGGGGTCATTCTGGGCTGGGAATGGAAGGCTCTTCCAGGCAGTGGCCCACTCTCTGGCCACGAGAGGGTGCGGTGGCCTCCAGAGTAAATGGCCGTACGTTTCCAAATGGGGTGAGGCCCTAGCCAGTCATACTCACCTCCTCCCAGGACGCACGGTCTGGGGGACTGTCCCTAGGCCAAATTAGGTTTGTGTTCATGACTAGGGCCTTCAACTCCCCGGCTGACTGTGTTTCTTCCCGAGGTAACACTAATTCCTGGGCCCCGTTCCTGCGAGCATCCTTTTCAGGTGCCGAGCTCCAGGTGCCCAACGGGCGAGATCACCTGGTACCCGCCTTGGCTCTAAACCCTCACTTCCACACCCAAAGTGAAAAAGCCTGAAGATAATCCTAGGGTGGGGTGAGGAAGAGATGGGCAGAGTATTGGGTTCTTCTCCCAAACTGTAAAGTGCGGGGGGGGGGGCGGGCACCCTCACTTGCACAAATCCTATCTCCCTTCAAGCCACATGGGCCTGGTGGTGATGGAAGTGTTGTCAGTTTAATCTGTTAGACGCAGGACTTTGGATTCTAATAAACTGATGCTATATTTAACCTGTGAAAAATTCAAGAGTGGAAATCTGGGCTCCAGGATGTGAAGATGCGGGAGGCACGGGAGGGAGGGTGCTGTCCCCTGAGCCGGGTTCCAGGGGGAGCTGGCCCCCCACCCCGCCCCCGGGAGGAATGCATTGTGTGCCACACTCCTCCCAGGTAAAGGCCCACGGGGCACACCACTACTCAGAGAGGGACCAGGCCCGCGGAGGAGCCGGGGAAGGAGCCAGGCCCGCCGCCCAGAAGGGAAAGCCCGCTGCGCCCCGCCTGCAGACGCAGCGCAATTGTGTGGCTAGATCACCAGGCACGAGCAGAGCCAGCACGGTGCTCCCGATTTGCCAAAAACCCGTCTGAAACTCTAGTGAGGGTCTCTCTAAAAACTCGCAGAGACATGGATTGCCGAGAGAAAAGTAGAGCAGACAGAAATTTGGGATTCATCTTGACAAAAGGGGCAGGGATGAAACGGGAAGAAACGTAGGCGTGTTGCCGAACATCTCTGAAAGGGTTTAATTTAAATTTTTAATAAAAGAGTATTTTTTTTTTTAAGTTGAGGTGTTTCATGTATTATGTGGATGTAATACATCTCTCATTTGTATAATTCTAGGTTAGGAGCTCTGATTCTGCATAACTGCGAGAGTAGTTTGAATGTAGTAATAAAGGTATTTTACAATTTTACATGATGTTCCCAGCGTTTTGTTGGCATGATTTGCCAGGGCTAATAAAAGCTTGTGATTATCATATAAATGCTCTCCCCACTCCTCCCGTGTGTGGGTTCAGTCCCACCCCCACCCCCGACTCCCCACCGCCACCCTGCACCTCCTTATCTGGGCACAGCAGAGAGCAAGTTCTGGTCCCAGAGTCCACCTTCCCGGCGTGGCTCTGTTTCCTGCTCCGTGAAAAGCCCGAATCCACAGGAAGGAACCGCCCTGCACCGAGTCTGAGTCTTCCCCACACCTGCCTCCTGCAGGGCTCAGGGCCCTGACTCCTCACGCACGTCCCGGAGGGAGACCAAACCCCTGGCCCCCAAGCGCGCGGGTCGCCAGGGGTGTGACCCGAAGCTCTGCTCCCGAATAAGTTTCTAACACCGCCTTCGCAGAGAGAAGCCAACCTCACGCGAAAGTCTTCCTTTCTCTAACGTTCTCTTCTCAGGGAAAATTCTGTCCACGCAGGCTCTGCAAAGGGGGCTCCCTGCTCTCCAGACACCAAAGTTCACTAAAACTCCCCTGATTTACGGGCAGCTTCCGACTGCCAGCACCTGGCAGACACAGCAACCGACTCAGTCATAAACAGATCGCATACAATTTAATTTTAATGTGCTCGTTAGTCGTAGCACATTTCAGACAGAATTGTGAACGCAACACAAAATTATAGCAAAAAGACAATTTTAATGCTGCCGTAGAAAAAAGGGTTATATGAAGAGTCACATAATGGTGGTTCATTGTCAACAACAAAACAGGGCACAGAGTATGTTACAGTGTCTGTGCTGTTTACATGCCAATATTTTATACATAGGTTCTCATATGGTGTCAGCTGTCAGTTACTTCTGCAAATTAACTGCCAAAAATGGAGAAGAACAGAATCACTTGGAGAGCCGGTAACCACGGGTTACCTTTCATAAGCCTAAAGATAAAGCTGCAGTGTGGGATCTTGGGAGAATAATTAGGAAGAACAAAACAGAAAGTTACCAATCGAAATAAAAAGGCATCCTACAGTATGGAATAGCAACCAAGAGGGCTTATAAATAAGTGAAAGAGGTTGTATGACAGAATGCCTCATGACTTTTAAGCAAAGTATTACAGTACAAACATTTTAAAGGCTTTATCAATGCTTAGGAGATACAGTACGACTTCTTTTTGTTGCTGTTGCTCTTTTTTTTTTTTTTCCTTTTCAAATAGACTTAACCCTTTGAGCACTGAGTTTATTTTGCGCGTTCTTTGACTTCTAATAAATACCTTTAAAAATCATGTGCAAAATAGTTATGATGCCCGCCATGGATGTCTGTTTCCTGGCCTCGCGTATTCAGGCTGCTCAAAACAAATGATAATATGATGCTAATAAATATGTATAATTTAAACGTGAACCTCTATCAATATAGATGTACTGTATAGCAAAACAAACAATCATACTTTGCTTTCAGATAATGTTTCTGTATACTTTATAAATGCTATCTGTGGTATCTTCTGTATAATTTACAATGTTTGCATGTAAAAAAAAAAATAAACAAACAAACCCATAGACCTTAAAAAAAAAAAAAGAAAGAAAAGAAAAGAAAAGAAAAAAGAAATATACACTATACATAGGCACGGCTTATGCCCAGAGCATGGCAGGTACATAAAACACTGTTGCTATAAATGCAGAAAAAAGGTCATTTAAACCACAATCACATTTTTCATAAGAGAGTCTGAAATCTATACAATATATACATCTATGTTTCAATGTGAAAATAATATTCTTTTAAATTTCAAGGCGTGTTATACCCCTGCAGACCTGCATAAATGGAGGTTCATATTATTAGTTTTAACTAAGCTGGTAAGGAGTTTAAAAAACAGAGCTTCATACATTATTATTATTTTATTTTATTTTTTAACCAAATTAACGCAAAAGTGCTTCAAAGTACTCGGAGGGCTAAAGATGAAAGGGTGAGAAATGCCAGCGCACTCGAGCCGCGTGGAAAAAGTGTGCCCGATTTCGTTATAAATGCTTAATTAAACTGTCTGTTAAATGCATGCAGCTTGAAGCATCGGGGGGATGCTCACAACTAAATCCCATTTACACAAAGTTCCAAACACTTAACCACTGCGTTTTAACCTTCATATTTTACCAGTAACAACAGCTGATTATGCACCTCTATTAAACACTGTACAGTTCTACAAAACAGTCCAGCCCAGAGTGATTCTCCGCAGTTAAAATAAGAACATGTGCCAAGAACAAGACAGAGGGGCCTTAAGGTGCCTGCAACAGTTTCCCTCAAAGCAAATTACGGTCATTTTAATCGAAAGCGAATGCTACTGCTTCTCTAACTCAGAAACGTAGAGAAGGTGGTCTTCTGGGGACTTCCCGTGTGTTTTGCTAAGGTGAAGCTTAACCGCATGCTTGCTCGCAAAGGTCCGATTGCAAAGTTTGCACTGGTAGGAGGTCCCCAGGTCCTCCTCGGGGGAGGACGTCACCAACTTTTCCGAGGGCGACTTGGTTTGTGCTATCTGATTATTAATCTGTTCGGTGGACAGTTTGGACAAGTCCCGTAGCCGGAAGCCCAGGTGTGACTCGAGGTGACTGATGTACGTGGAAGGAGTCCTGATTTGTGACGCACAGTCATTGCAAAAGAACACGGGGTGGCCGGTGTCCAAGTTTTTGAGGAACTTTGTTCCACCTGTCCTTCGCAGCTGGTACTTCACGTTGGCCAGCCAGTGGCTGATGGTGGTCATGGAGAGCCCGGTGAACCTCGAGATGTGCATGCGCTCCTGGGGGCTCAGGTCTGACATGATGTACTTCCCCTCGGAGGTCTGCCGGAGGCTGGCGGCAAACTGGGCCTGGAGGATCAGCAGGTGCTGGGGGTTCCAGTTTGACTGGCGGCCCTTCCTTTTCTGCGCGGGCGTCGCCTCCTCGGCCTCCTCCAGCGTGGCCCCGTCAATGTCAGACTTCTCGGAGATGCTGGAAGGAGTGGAGGACTTTGACGTGTGGCTCTCTGTCAAGTTCTTCAGCATATCGGATATATCTGACAAAGCGTTCTCGCGTAACGGCGAGTTTGACATGAATGATACGACGGCAGATGTCTTCGCCGTTGTCATGGTGGATGAGGAGGTTGCCGGGGACGTGGACGTGGGTGACAAAAGCACTGAACCCAAAGAGCAGCCCTTGTCACTCTTCCCTTTCGTCAAGTCGATGGGCTGGTCGTTGTTGACGTGGTAGAAATAGCGGTCGAGGTGGTCCGCCTTCTTGGACTGCAGGGGCGGCGGCGTGGCCACGGCCGCCTTCTCGGCCAGGCTATTGCTCATCTTGAAAAGCATGCTCATGGGGTCGAGGGCAGGCAGGGAGGGCTTGGCGGCCTTGCCCAGGTGAATGTTCATGACCGACTGGAGGGCGCTCAGAGGGTTCACGAAAGGCTGCTCGGGCGGGTGGTCAGTGATGATGGCCGTGCTACTGTTGAGGCTGCTGCTCATGGGCTTCACCAGCTCCTTGCCGTTCTCCACCGGCTCGGCCGGGGGGCTCCCCTCCTTGCACCCGTCCCGCCGGGGGCTGGGGCTGCCCTCCTGGCTCTTGAAGCTCCTGTCGCTGGATGCCTCCATCTTGACGGGCTCACTGATGTCGCTGCTGCACGGGGACGGGGTGGCCCGCTTGGGCGGAGACAGCCTGCCCTCCGGCTCCTTCAGCTTCTCCTCCACTTTGGCCACTTTCTCCGTGACTTTCTTCACCAGCTCCTCCATGGCGTGGAAGTTGGTCTTGGGCATGGGCGAGGTCTGGCTGCTGGGCGGGGAGACCAGGGTCGGGTTTTTCGTGGGAGACCCGAGCTCGCTGTTGCCAAACATGGGTTTCAGGGGCGTGCTCTTCCCCGAGGAGCCCAGGGACAGCTTCATCATGTTGGGGAGCTGGTAGGCGGCGTGGATGCTGGGGTAGCCCCCCCAGCTGGGGGTGCCGTTCTGGGCCTTGTTGATGGCGGACGTCACGGTGTTTTCCAGGGACTTGAGGATATCCAGGCCCCCCTTGGGGCTCTCCTCGAGGTCGTTCTCCGTCAAGTAGTGGTACTTGGAAGAGACGTCGTACTTCTCCTCTTCCTCGCCGGGCTTCTCCTTCTCCTTGGGCTTCTCGTCGGGGGCCGCCTTCTCCTTGTCGACCTCCTTCTTGACCTCCACGCTCAGCTTCGGGGAGACGCTCGCGGGGGTGTGGGCGGGGGACGCGAAGGTGGTGGCGGCCAGGGGCACGGACTGCACCTTCTCGTCCAGCAGGGTGGTGATGGTGGGCGTGACGGGCGTCTCCATGAGGGGCTTGCCCTTCTTCATGGCCGAGTTGGTGACCTTGATGAAGTGGCCGGTGACCATCATGTGGGCGGTGAGCTCCTGCAGCGTGTCGTGGGAGCTGCCGCACTCCATGCACTTCAAGATCTGGGACTTGCGGGCTTCAAAGTGCCAGGCGTAGCTGGCCCCGTTCTGGTGGCCGTACCGGTTGTTGGGCGTGATGTAGGGGTTGGAGTTCTTCTGCAGCACGTCGTTGGTCTCCGCCATCGCCGCCTTGGGGGTCCCGCCGGCGGAATCCGGGGAGCTGGGCAGCTCGAGCTCCAGCGAGGCCTTCCTGCGCGCGGCGGCGGGGAGGATCTTGGCTGCCACGGGCGTGACGGGTTCCTTCAGAGGCACTTTTTGGTAGTGTTTCGTTTTGATCATGTGCACACTCAGGTCCTGCAGGGACTCGAACGAGTGGCCGCAGTACATGCACTTCAGCACCTTCTGGGCGTCCTCCTTGCCCTCCATCTCCAGCAGGGAGCGCTTGCGGGGCTTGGACCAGCGCTTGGGGTTGTTGTTGTCCGTCTCGTGGTTGTCGTCGCGGTAGTGCCCCGTCTCGTTCATGTGCACGGTCAGCTCCACCAGCGTGTCGTAGGCGGCGCTGCAGTCCTTGCAGCGGAACTTGCTGGCGCCCGTGAAGATGGAGCCGTAGAGCTTGCTGCTCTGCCGGTACAGCTGCACGGTGCTGAAGAGGCTGGGCTCGGGCAGCACGCGGCCCTGCGGCACCTGCTGCAGCGTCCTGGCCACGGCGCTCTGGTGCCAGTCGAAGCTGCCGCTGCTGGTGCTGCTGGTGCTGCTGCTGCTGCTGCCTCCGCCGTTGTTCTTCTCGGACGGGGGCGGGTGCAGGCTGACGTGCAGGCTGGACCAGTAGGAGTTGGACAGGAAGTTGTTGTACACGGCCTTCATCTGCTCCAGGCTGTCCGGCACGGCCGTGTCCTCCGGGGCGGCCGCCGCCTCCTTGCTCTCCTCCTCGTTCTTGACGGAGCCGCTCTCGAAGTCGGCCATGCGGTCGCTGGTCTCGCTGAGGTGGGACTCGCTGTCCGCCTCGTGGCTGGAGAACTCGGCCGCCGGGGAGCTCTGGTAGCTGGGGCAGGCCTTGCCGAGCTCCTTCTCGGGGCACACGTACTTGGCCGGGGGCTCCCCATCTGCCGCGCTCTCCTCGGGCTCTAGGTCTTCTTCCGCCAGGGCGGCAGCCTTGAGCTCGTCGGAAACGTAGGCTGCCGTGAGGGTGGGCGGGACGGGGAGGACCGAGTCGGGGACAAGGAGGGAAAGGGGGAAAGACAGGGAGGGAGGGAGGGAGGGAGGGAGGGAGGGAGGAAGGAAGGAACGAAGGAAGGAACGAAGGAACGAAGGAACGAAGGAAGGAACGAAGGAGAGAAGGAACGAAGGAAGGAAAGAAGGAAGGAAAAAAGGAGAGAAGGAACGAAGCAACGAAGGAAGGAAAGAAGGAACGAAGGAAGGAATGAAGGAACGAAGGAAGGAACGAACGAACGAAGGAAGGAACGAAGGAAAAAAGGAAGGAACGAAGGAAGGAAAGAAGGAGAGAAGGAACGAAGGAAGGAAAGAAGGAAGGAACGAAGGAACGAAGGAACGAAGGAAGGAAAAAAGGAGAGAAGGAATGAAGGAAGGAAAGAAGGAGAGAAGGAACGAAGGAAAGAAGGAGAGAAGGAAGGAAAGAAGGAGAGAAGGAAGGAAAGACAGAAAGAACGAAGGAAGGAACGAAGGAACGAAGGAAGGAAAGAAGGAAAGAAGGAAGGAAGGAAAAAAGGAACGAAGGAACGAAGGAAGGAACGAAGGTAGGAAAGAAGGAAAGGAAAGAAGGAAGGAACGAAGGAAGGAAAGAAGGAAAGAAGGAAGGAAGGAACAAAGGAAGGAAGGAAAAAAGGAACAAAGGAAGGAACGAAGGTAGGAAAGAAGGAAGGAACAAAGGAACAAAGGAAGGAAAGAAGGAAAGAAGGAAGGAACGAAGGAATGAAGGAACGAAGGAAGGAAAGAAGGAAAGAAGGAAGGAACGAAGGAACGAAGGAAGGAAAGAAGGAAAGAA
>NW_023270459.1:7858739-7871614 GCF_011800145.1 Mirounga leonina | reverse complement strand
GAAAGAAGGAAGGAACGAAGGAACGAAGGAAGGAAAGAAGGAAAGAACAAAGGAAGGAAAGAAGGAAGGAACGAAGGAACGAAGGAAGGAAAAAAGGAACAAAGGAACGAAGGAAGGAACAAAGGTAGGAAAGAAGGAAGGAACGAAGGAAGGAAGGAAGGAACATAGGAAGGTAGGAAGGAAGGAATGAAGGAACGAAGGAAGGTAGGAAGGAAGGAACGAACGAAGGAACGAACGAAGGAAGGTAGGAAGGAAGGAACAAAGGAACGAAGGAAGGTAGGAAAGAAGGAATGAAGGAAGGAAGAAAGGAACGAAGGAAGGAATGAAGGAAGGAACGAAGGAAGGAATGAAGGAACGAAGGAACGAAGGAATGAAGGAAGGAATGAAGGAACAAAGGAACGAAGGAAGGAACGAATGAAAGAAGGGAAAAAAAGAAAAAAAGAAAGCGTTAGTTAAGTGCTGAGCTTACCTAGGATATCTTCTCGACTCTCAGGAAAATGCCGCAAAGTCGATGGGCACGTGTATTTGTAAAATTAAATAGTTAAAATGTGGTGTTTCTTTGGAGCAAAAAAAAAAAAAATCTGCTCTTCAAACATAATTTGCCACCTTATTCTTCTCAAGGGGCAACAGCTTGAAATTAAAACTAAATTTGAAATTAATGAAGCACATTCTGGAGGTGGCATTCATTTCTAAAGTAATAAATTACTTGTATCAACCTCAGAGACAGCAGTTCCTGTCTGTCAATTAATATGTCTTATGCTTCTCCTACCCCTAATGCATTTCTTAACAGACAGATTCACAATTTAAATTAAGCAAGCATTTTTTACTCATTACATTTTTGAGGCTCAATCTTTAATAAATATAAAGTACAAAAACATCAATAAAATTTTTACGAAGTAAAAAGAAAGTACATCAATTGCAATAAATTAAAAACAAGGTTCTGTGGATTCTTTCTTTCTTTCTTTCTTTCTTTCTTTCTTTCTTTCTTTCTTTCTCTTTCTTTCTTTCTTCTGGAAAAGCAGGTCTCATAAAAGCTTACAGTAAGTTTTGCTGCCAGGGGATAGGCACTGGTTTGTTCCAGATGGGAGAGGAGACCCCGACTCAGCCCTGGCCCCATCCTCCATGTGTACACTCAGCCACTTTCTCAGCCACCTGCATACACACCATCCATGCAGAATTATGTCAGAACAAGTTCAGGAAAATTGGTATGCGGTGCTCATTCCTGCTGTATAAATATATACAAGACCTTCCAGTGGACCTTACAAATGTCAAAGTGTTTGCTCTTTAGACTACTTTGTCAATATTTACTCAGCATAAGCTTCATGGGCATCCAACAGGGATCTTGTCTTTCTGGAAGCAGTGTAACTGGGGATGTAAATCCAGTGTGCACTTCCTGAGCAGGTGGAGGGCAGGGCTGAGCAGCTCTGGGTTCTAGAACAGGCACATCAAGAGACGCACAGCCAGGCGAACACTCGTGTTAATGGGAATAAACTTTTTGTGTTTTTTTTTTGTGTGTGTGTTGTTGTTTTTCTTTCTTTCTTTCTTTCTTTCTTTTTCCCTTCCTTGCATCCAGGGACTTAGGTTGCCCCTTACCGGACCTTGCCTAGTTGGGCTGGCTTGGTGAACAACCAGGCATGGCCGGCCTTGTGGTGAACAGCAATTTTAAGGCAGACAAAGGGGGAAAAAGGGACCACTTCCAGCCAGCTTCTCAATATGCCTGTGTCAGAAGGCCCCTGGCTGATGGCGTTTGGTGGCCGGCATGGCTGCAGAGCTAACCGTCTGGCGGACCCAAAAACCAAACCCCAGACAAACTCTCAGAAAAGAAAAGGAAGCTTCATTTGTACAATTGACTTCCACAGTTTTAAAGACTTGCCTCCTACCAATTTGACACCAGGGGAAAAGAAAGTGAAATGAGTCAAACAAATAAGATTCCCTGGAAGACCCACAGACATTTCCCTTCCCTTGCTCTTCCATGCTGGTCGAGTGTGATTTTCTCCCATTCCTAAATCCCCCTTCGAGCGCCAAGAATTCTAAGCTGAGACAAGAGTAGCATCCCAACAGGTAAGTGGAGCTGGTGCCCCAGGGACACACACGTGTGTGGGCCACCGCCGCAGGCCTACGCCAATGGCAAAGCGAGGGGCTGGTGTTTGGGCCACGAACGCCCTTTACAAGCGGGCCAAGGAGAGGGCCCCGCTCAGCTCAGCTGACGTATGAGGTACCGGGGTGGGCCTCCAGTTTGAGGCCGTGCACTTGGAACACTGTGCTGACCAGGGGAGGCTCTTCTGCGGGCCAGGGTGGCTAAGGTGAATGCCTTGCTTGGGAAAGGAATAGGACAAGAAAAAAGAAAGAAAGATCTCCGTCTCTCCCGACAGCCTTCCTCAGCCGGCAGCGCATCCTGGAAGATGGCTCTCAGACTCCAACAGGGCTGGCAGTTCTGGAGGGAGGGGAGCTGGGGGGGGGGGCGCGTAGAGGGACCAAGAGTCACAGTCTGCCTGCAAGTGCCCCGGTGTTAGCAGGAAAGTCTTGCATCCCGAGAATCCTCTCGGACCCGGGCAAACCCGGGCGGCCGGTCGCTCTAGCCAGGGACGCACAGCATGAGCTGGTCAGAGTGTCCGGGGCGGGTCTGCATTTCTCTCGGAGAGGAGCTAGAGCAAGGCGATCGGGGGTTTAACCAGACACAGCCCACCATCTGCAGAGACGCCCCAGGTGCCCAGATGCATAATGTACCCAATCCAAGGGCCTCCATTCTGAACATGGAAGGGAGGAGAAAACCACATGGCCTACGTCCCACCAGCTGAGATTCAAGGAAAAGCCTGGCCCCGTGGAAACAGAGCCCCTTCTCCCCTGAAGGTGGCCCTTTGAGCCACAGCCTGCAAAGTGAACCCACACTCTGGGCACTTTGCTCTCATTATGGCTCCCACGGAATTAAGTCTGCAAGAGGCCACGATCCAGAAATGGCCCGGCTGAAGCAGCTATGGGAGGATGCCGGGCAGCCAGAAGCAGCTGGGGTCAATGGTAGACACAGACGAGCCCGCTGTGGCATGCAGACCACCAGCTAAGAGAAAAACCTAGTGGCTCGGCCCAGCCACCTCCCACCCAGGAGCACGGGGCCCCCCCGGGGAAGCCTCAGCACAATGCAGGGTGTGCATGGACCGTCTGGAGCACCCCCACAGGCACCTCACCTATCTGACCAGCTCCTGCCCCACGTGCGGCCCCCCGATGCCCTCCAATACGCTGTAAATCACCCAGCCCGATCAGTATGCCACCAGTCTGATGACTGAAGAGGAAATTAATATTGAAAGAAAAGTAAGGCCAACCTCCCTGGTGGGAACAGAATCCTGCTCTGAGGAAAATTAAAAAGCTTCGGTGCTGAGAGGTGTTGGGTCCTGGGGAGACCTGGTGTCACCCCACACACCACCCCTGGCCTCGTCACGGTTTCTGAGGCTGCGGGTGAGCACACTTGCACACGGCCAAGACAGGGACGCCATCACATATATATAGACACACACACACACCCCGCTGCTTCCTTTCCAGACCCGGCGGGGAGGACTATCTCCTTAGGCCGAGCCCCGGACTTCTGCCCGTCCGTCCTTCCCTCCACGTTAAAAGAAAGGCCAGAGCATGAATCGTTCTGCTACGTCTCGCGATCACGGCACTCCTCCAAGAATATCATGGCCACTCTCGTCACTAAACGTGGTGAGGGAGGGGCCGCACTGGCACACGGGGTTAAGAGAAGGAAAGGTGTATTCACTCCACAAATTCGAACTGAGGACCCACGCACGCCCGGAGAGGTGGTGCATGCTGAACCCTATATTGCGCTTCCTTCCTCTAGGCCTCAGTTTCCCCCTCCGTGTGAGACAGGGCATTGGATCAGTCGGCTCCTCCCCTGTCTCCTTCCTTACTTTATGGCTTTCCTGAGAAAGGGGTAAACTGAGGTAGAAACATGCTCACTCCTCCAAGCACGGGCTCCTCGTGAACACTCAGCCGAGGCATTTCTCAGTCCTTTCTTCTCCGGACGAAGGAGCAAAATCCCTGGTTTCCCGGACACTGGGACAGTTAATGCCCTGGTCAGGCAAGGAGGGGAGGGGAAACTGGGTGTCTCCAGTCAGTCAGAGGGGATAGTGGGACATCAACTGGGGGGCAGGCAGGCTGGGTGAGAAGCTGGTCTCTGTCCCCACCACACTGGCCTTCAAGGGCCTCTCCTCCCTAAGGGGCCAACGGCGGACACCATCCACTAGCCCGACCTGACAGTGAATCATGCAGAGCCTCAGGGAACTTGGCCACTGTGACCAGTTATGTGAGTTCCTTGCCGCTATTTAACGTTCTATATGTTCTTATCTGAATTCTCCAAGGCAAGGACCCTGGTCCACATTGTCCCAGCTTTGCACGTAGTAGGTGAGCAACAGGTACTCACCGTCTCCTTTGGAAAGAGAGTAGTTGGAGGTCAAATCCAGCAGCAAGAGGCTTGTTACAGCCTTTGTAACAGGATCTGCCCCTCCTCCTGTTCCCTGGGCAGCCAGCAGCACCCGCCCTCTCCTCAGTGAGCCCCCGCTCCAGCCCCTCCCGTCTATTCTCCATGAAGAAGCCACCCGATCCTTATGTCCTTACTGATCAGCAGGCCAGTCAGGTTAACCCCCACACCAAACCTGCAACAAACAGCCTCAGCGACTTCCCATCTGGCTTGGAAGAAAGCTCAAATTCCTCAAAGCAACCCCGAAGTCCTCCCCTGTCTTGGCCCTGCTTCCTCCCCAGCCCAGCAGCTTCTAGAACGTGCCAAGAGGCCTCTCACCGTTCAGCGTGCACTGCTACATCCTTGTGTGCGTCCACCCCAAGGCAGATGCACACAAGAGTAAGGTGAGCCAGTGCACCCCTCCCCAGGCCACGGGTGAGAGGTGATGTCCGGGGGCTTCTCTGACCCCAGCTTTCGCTCCCTTAGCATCCTCCCCCTTCTCGTTACAAGGCACACCACTGGAATCACCTGCTTATAGCCAGACGTTCCGGGATGCTCGAACAGACTGTCAGCTTCGTGTGGTCAGCAGCCCCCACCTCCCAGTGTCTCCTGCAACCTTACTGTCTGGCACGCAGTAGCCACTCAACATATATCCACGGAATGAGTGAATGAATGAATGAATGAACGAACGAACGAACACCACAGATGACTTCTTCAAACCTCCTAATAGTTGCCCAAACATCCACATGGATCCAGACTCCGGCCGGTCCCAGAGCACAGTGTGGCTATCTCAGGGGGAAGCGCCTCTGGGAAGGACAGACAGGATGACAGCCCCCACTCTGAGGAAGAGAGAAGGAGGCACGGCTGAGGGTGGTCTCCCTGCCCTGGAGCCACCCATAGGGCGCCCACACCCAAATATCACTCTCCAGGAATGCATTATCATGGTTCTTCACTCTCGAACAAATGGAACTGAAACTTTTGCTGCCGGCCCCGGTAGTGGGGGCGGGGGCTCTCATTCAAACCAAGTCAACAGCTGCAGAGACTCAAAAGACACACGCGGGAGTTGAGGCCAGCGAGCCAGCGAGGGGCGGATGGGGGCCTCGTGTTCCATTTTTCCCCAAGTGGCCCAGCGGAAAAAGTTTCTCTCCAAGAGGTGAGCTCTTCCAGATCTGCTACCAGTGCTTCCCCACTCTCTCTCCCCGCAATGAAAAGCAGGCGCTTAAAGCAGCAACACAGAAATCCATCTCTCCAGAGCTCAAGGCCAAGGGCGTATTTGGGGGCAGGTGAATGAACTGCAGAACTGCATTCAGGCAGAACCAAAGGGGACTCTGGGGTAGAGACGCACGTTCACGTGACACCAAAGCTATCAGAATTACGAGAGCTCCCTGCAAGCTCCCATAGCCCGGTACCCCTGGAACGTCAAGGATGAAAACCAATGGTCGAGCCTAATACGAGCTTGTCTATGAGCCGTTTTCCCATTCATTGCATTTGACCCTCTCCAAGGTCCCGGCAGGTGGACTGAATGATTCGTCGTCTATGCTGGAGGAAGCTGGAGTTCTGACAAGTTAGATGGAACACTCCCAAGCCCTCGGCTGTGACTCCACGGGAGTCAGTGCAGGTTTCCAGGGGATTTGACTCCATTCCTGGGGGAACCACACAGAAGGTGTGGAGCACGGGCCGTGCTCCCAGGACATGGAGCAGCCTGCCACCTCACAGCCTTCCCTGGCTTCCCAAAACCAGGGATTCCATGCCTGTCCCCGCAGGAGGGTCCCGAGTGCTCCCACCTCCTGAGACGTGGCCACGGGGACAATGGACATGTCCAAGGGGACGGTGGATGTGTCCAAGGAGTGAAAAGCCAGATCATCGTGTAATCAGGTTGGGAGGTAGCCGCTCTCTCATTAATATTTATTATCGTCATTAACTAAACTCAACCACTAGGTAAAAAGAAATTAATACATTTGATATAAATATAAAAGAGTAAACGGGGGCATAATGGAACTCATTTCTGGGCAAGTGGGAATTACCTTCATCACACTGTTGGGAATCTCTCCCAAAAAGGAGGAGATGAAGGAGTTGAAGCGTCCCTCTGGGTCTGTGCTCTCCAGCCATGGGGGCTGGGGGCACCGCAGGGCTGCAGGGGGCACCAGCAGGCCGGGGGGCAGGAGGGAGAAGGCATGGCTGCCCCCTGCTCCCGGAGGCAATGTCACAGTGAACTGTCCTGCCAATCTGCACTTCTCCTGCGCTGCAAGGAAGGTTCGGAGGTAAGCCCTCCGTTTTCAAATTCCCGAGACTCCTGGGAAAGGGGTTTTGCTTGCGAAAGCTTCCTCAGATTCCCTTCCTGCCCCCTCCCAGTAAGGGAGGCCCAGAGGAGTGCCTCCTGTTGTCCCTGTAATCCTGTCATTCATCCTGGGCCTGGGCTGGACAGAGGGGAGCGGACGCAGGGGGAGGACAGACCCTGTCCAAGTCCGGAGTCCTGTGTTGAGAAGGGTGAGGAGAGGGAGATGGCGAGGAGCAGAGAGAGAACAACAGGAGAAAGATGGGGAAAGGAGAGAAGAAACCACTAGGAGTGGGGCTTGGGGGAGACAGAGACAGACAAAGACAGAGAAACAGAGATACAGGGAGAGACAAAGAGGAAGAGAGAGACACAGAGAGAGGAAGGGACAGAGGCCACCAAGGGAGTGGGAGGCGGGCAGGGAAGGGAAGAAAACCAGTGATGGACATCTAAGGAGAGACAGGCAGAAGAGATTACTCCAGAAGCGAGGGTGGAGGATGGTGAGTGCAGAGAGGGCCTGAGCTGGGAGTCCTGGTGCGGGGCTGGGTCGGATGGGGGCCGGGGGGCTGCTGTGGGTCAGTTCCAAGGCTGGAGGCTCAGGACAGTCTCGGCCTCCCCTGAGCACTCAGATTTTCAAAGGACGCAAGGTCTTTTGTTTTTGTTTTTATTTTGTTTTTTAAGAACAATTTAACCAGCTGAGGAGGTGACCAAGAAGTTAACTGCTCAGCTGACCCTGGTGAGCAGAACACGTGGAAGGCCCGCTTCTGCCCCAGAGCTAGCGTCCTGCCTGGCCTGGAAGCGCTGGGGGGAGCAGGCCCCAGAGGCCGGGCCTTCGCAAACCCGAAGGGTTCCCTCCCAGGCCCTCGCGCGCGCAGGACCACCTCTGAGACTCGGAACTGCCCAGGTGGCAGGCCTGCGCCTGGACGGCGTGTGAAGAAGGCTGCAGGCTCAGGAACCTGGCCCTCCTGACCCCTTCCAGGGCAGCTGTGCAGCTGCCCTCACAGCCAAGTCCTCTCTCCCTGTTCCATACATCGAATTCAAGTTCAGTTTCGAGAAACCCAAAGCCCTAGCCCCCTGGTGAGGCCCTGAGTCCTCTCCCTGCGTTAGGATATGCCTGGACCCGGTAACACACTGGGTCACCATGGGGCAGGGTGTGGTCTCGGCCACCTCTGGAGCCCCCCCTCCCCCCACACCTGGGCCCAGGACAAAGCAGACTCCCATTCATGACAGGGGACCACTGGGAAGCCCCGCCCCCGGGGAGAGCGGTCACTTGGGAGATGGCCTGCTGATTTTGTTGGCGGTCCTGCGCTGCATGTTTTCCTGTTACAGTGAGGGATGTCACAGACAGCGAGACCGTGGGCCTTGGCTCCTGCTCTGCCATGTGCTGTTCCTGTGACCTTGAGGTTCCTCCCCAGACATGGTTGGGGAGAAGGTGGGGAGCAGTTCCTGCCACACCCACCTCCCAGGTGTTTGTAAAGAAGCAAGGTCTCCCTAAGGAGTGATGGCATCAGGGCTATTCCAGGTTAAAGGGACTCTGCATTTAGAAGGAGGGCCCCACTGTCAAATAAATAAATAAAATCTTAAAAAAAAAAAAAAGGGCACCTGGGTGGCTCAGTCGTTAAGCGTCTGCCTTTGGCTTAGGTCACGATCCCAGAGTCCTGGGATCGAGCCCCGCATCGGGCTCCCTGCTCCGCAGGAAGCCTGCTTCTCCTTCTCCCACTCCCCCTGCTTGTGTTCCCTCTCTTGCTGTGTCTCTCTGTCAAATAAATAAATAAAATCTTTAAAAAAATAAAAAAAAAGGAGGGCCCCAGAGACCTGCAGGAACCCCAGGGGCCTGTACCTGGGGTTGTGGGGTTCGGGTCCGACCTCTGGGCTGACTCATGCTCTTGCAAATGCAGGCTTCCTAGCTGATGGTCTCCCAGACCACCAGATATGCAGGCTGCCTTTTGGGAAAGGGGGGCCAGCAGAGCCCTGCTGGGTAAGAGCTCCCCACGCAGCAGGCTCTGCTCCCCCTCCCCCTGGCCACCTTGTGGGCTGTGGAGAAGGAAGAAAGCCAGAGAGAAAGGAGAAGAAGAGGGAGAGAAATAAAGAGAAGGGAAGGTGGCAGAGGAAGGAAGAGACATCAGATGAGCATGCCCAAAACTAAAATCTCTGACCTAGCACGCCCGCTCCCCGCCCCACCAGGCCTGGGTCATCCTCAGGACTTCTGGGAAGGAAGCAGGCAGGGGCGGCCCCAAGCCTGGCTCACCCCACAGCTCTGCCCACTTCCACCTGACTCCAGATTCCCAGGCTCCCAGATCCGTGGGGGCGACGGTTAGACCAGACGCCCTTCACTCGGTGCCCACACCAGCAGCTCTCTCCAGCCCCCAGCCACCTTCTCCCTGCTCGGCCCAGCCCCACATCACGTCAGCTTCTGCCCTGAGCCGCCTTCCTCTTTACGGGGAAAGAGCTCAACATCCCCAGAAAACCTCACCTAAGTCTCCCTCTGTTTGAAACACACCTAGAAAATCCAGGCAGACTGACCCATTTTACACAAGAATTTCTGTTCTACAAAGGAAGCCCACAAAGTGCCCGGATCCTGTGCCCTCAGGGTTATTTTTACACAGATCTGTCTTCTGTGAGTGCAGCCATGTCTGCAGCAACTAACCTGTCTGGTGCCCCTGGATTTGGGGCCCTGAGTTATCCCCAGATATTGAGATCCCACAAAATGGGCTGCCGGGAGCCTGGAGGGTGAGGGGCAGGGACAGGTAGGGTGCCCAGGCTTGGGCCGGCAATGACAGAACACTTTCACCCTCAGGGAGCTCCCAGAACTCTGATACCCAGGGCTCCCAAGAGGGAAAACTCAGAATAGAGTGCATCCTGCTGTCTGCTGCCTGGGAGAGGGGCTCAAAGGAGCAGCCCTGATGTGGGACTTGCTTTCTGTGCCCAGAGAGGAAGAGACGGCAGGAGGAAGTGAGTGATGGGGGTTGGGGGGAGCTTAGCCAAATGCGCTGGGTAATACCAAGGTGGTCAGATTGAGCTGTGGGCCTCTGTTAGGGTACTAATGAGGCAACAGAGAGAGAAGATTGATTCCAGGGAGGGAGGAAGCATGGCTTGGTACCCAGGAGGTCACAATCCAGCAGAGAACATGAGGTTTCTCCAGCCATCCACCTGGGCACCCAGTATCACAAGGCATCACTCAAAGCATCTGCAGTGATGGAGGTCACAAGGCTCTGGGGACAAGGAGACATGGCACTCGTGGATGGCACCGGGTAGACCCAGAGGCCAGCAGGCATCCCCGCTGGGCCCTGGGGCTTCCCAGGAACCAGGATAATCCCCCAAAGGGCTCAAGCTAGGCCAGGGGAACGAGGAGTGCATGGCCGGGCTCTGGGGGAAGGAAATGGTGGCTGAAGCGAGAGTGGTCAGGAGTCCTCCAGAAGGCTGGCCACGTTGGGATGACAACCTCCCCTAGATTGATTGCTCTTCCCACTAGCAAGGTCAGGAATATTAATTTTGTACAAGTTAATTTGATGTAATGTGCAAGATGAACGCTTGTTCAGTTGGGTATCACTGTGCTAATAAAGCCTCGATACTCTCTTGCCAAGAAAAGCATGGCATTAGCTGATTGGTGCATAACGTCGGCGTGAATCAGGCAACGTCACCCTTCAGCGGAACCAGGGTGGCCAGGAGCTTCACAGGCTGCTGCTGATTCTTTAGGAGGCCAGTGACAGCAAGGTCCTGGGGACACCTCCCAGCTGCTGGGAACCCCAGCATCTTCTGAAGCCTGAACACCCAGACCAAGGCCTATCCCTGTAGATGTGGCAGGGGGGCCTCCTGAAGCCACACGTGGTGCTTCCGCCCCAGGGTAAGAAACGCTGCTGAGGCTTCTCTCTGTGGATTCTTGTTGCAAGGAAAGCCTCATTCGGCCATCTCAGCAACCCTTCTGAACAACCTCCCTCCCCTTCCCAAGACCTTCCCCTGCGGGAGAGGCGGGTCAGACAACGAGGAGGCCAGGAAGTTGGGGGGCTCCCCAAGATCAGCAAGGAAAGCGAGCTCCCTCAGCTCTAAGGTCACACTCCCCCCATTGCTTCTGGGGGGATATGCTCTGCTACAGTCTGGGCACCCACCCTGTTGCAAGAAAAAACAAATGGATCAAAGACACAGGTTCAAAGCAATTGCCTCAGACAATAAAAAGTAAATAAATACTCAGTTTGGGGACCCTCGGAGTCCCCTCTGTCCTCGGCTTCAAGCACACTTCATCCAAAGAAAAATCCTCTCACCTTGGTGGAATTTCAGACAGCAGCAAATAGGGCTTGGGTGAATTATTAGGGGCAAGGGATGTACTCAGACTTCTCATATGGCACACATGAGCAATGGTCAATTTTGCTAATGGCGAAGAAGAATCATGCCTTACACACCTTCAGCTCTGGAGCATGGGATCTCCTGGAGGTCGGACATAGTGATCCTCACAGGATAGCTTGTGGTTCTCAATGAGGCAGCTACTAAACCAAGGAGAACTCTTGCCTATATGCTCACTCAGTGATCTCAAAACCTGGGGAAACCACAGTTGAGAATAGGGCAATAGGTTAAGGAAATTTTAGGTAGTCCTTATGATGGGCTTCTTCAAAGTGGGCTATAATGTACAACTCAAATTCTTGCTGGGCCTTATTGGCTGTTCTTCATGGCACCAAAAGATCTGTATCCAGGAAGAAGGTAAATGGATGGCTTCCATGAAAGAGGAATGAAGACTTACATGGAAGAGGAGACAACTGATTCATGCAACTGATCTCTCCACCCACCCATCCACCCATGCACCCATCCACCTATCCGTCCACCCATCCATCTACCTGTCCATCCATCCATCCATCCATCCATCCATCCATCCATCCATCCATCCACCTATCCATCCACCCATCCTCCCATCTATCCACCCATCCATCCATCCATCCATCCATCCACCCACCCATTCACCCATCCTCCCATCTATCCACCCATCCATCCATCCAAAAACTCATCCCGTCATCCAACATTTATATGATATAAGTACATACATACTCTAGATGCTTTAGTTTAGGAATAAGAAGTTGTCAAAATAAATAATCAGAGTCACAGGTTTTACTTTAATGTGGTCAAGATGACCTTGGTTACATAGATCACAGGGCATTAGAAGATCATACACCCTCAGAAACTTCTTTCATAATTCAAAGTCCAACAGAACCAAGCTACATTTTACCTTCCAAGTTTATCTTCCACTGCCCACCTGTCCTCGGATACACAAGCCACCCTTCCCTTATGATGTTCCTTTGCCCTTCCTTGGTCTACACGTTTCTTTCACTTTGTGTAACATGCTCCATCTTTTCATATCCTCCTCCTGGCCCTCCAAGACCCTGCTCATTCCACTTTTCCCAGGAAGCCCCTTCGCACTTGTCCCTCTGAAAGCAACCTCTTTAATCTCAGTGATGAGACACCATGGGTGGAAAAGTCCTCTCTAAACTCTAACTTCTAGAGAAATATAAGGAACGATTATTAGCATAATTACTTGTACCAAGTCTCTCTTGGCGTTATCCCACGTAGCTTTTACAATGGTTAGCCATGGGCATACACCTTCTCCGTGCACATTGCAGAGGCAGGGACCCAGCATTCCTCACCTGTGCGCCCTTCACACAACCTGGCGGGTCAACACTCTTACAAACTCCTGCCCAAATTCACAGCCTTAGGAGCTGCTTAGCCTAAGAACTTCCACACACCAAGTGGCAGACGTTCCCGCCAGCACCCTTCCCACTCTCAAATGCAGGGCAGAGCAGCCCCAAGAGCCTTCTGACCTCTCCCACATCTCTTCAGTCTCCCCACTCCCATTTCACAGAACAGACACGCCATGCAGAGTCAAGGCCACAGTATTTCTCAGGAGCTCCTGACAAGGGTGCTTATCGTATGACTGCAGAGAAAATTGGGAGGAGAACGCTCCCAGGGACCAGAGGGAAGCTCAGCCCTTCCCTCCCTGCACGGGTACCAGCATGGTAGCCACCTGGGTCAGGAGGCCTTCTTGAGGCCTGCAGCACTGACAGTGAGCAACCCATTACTCACCTAGCACTCAGCCAGCACTCAGTTAGCACTCAACCAGCATTCAGACAGCACTCAGCCAGCACTCAGTCAGCACTCACCTAGCATTCAGAC
>NW_023270459.1:7835476-7853739 GCF_011800145.1 Mirounga leonina | reverse complement strand
CACTCAGCCAGCACAGCTCAGCACTCAGCCAGCGCTCAGCCAGCATTCAGCCAACACTCAACAAACACTCAGAAAGCACTCACATGGCACTCAGCACTCACCCTACAGTCAACTAGTACTCAGCCAGCATTCAGGGAGCACCCAGCCAGCACTTACCCAGCACTCACCCAACATTAAGACAGTACTCAGCCAGCACTCAGACAACACTTAACAGTACTAGGCTAGCACTCAGACAGCTTTCATACAGCACTCAGATAGTACTTGCTCAGCATTCAGATAGCATTCAGTCAGAACTCAGAAAACACACACCCAGCACTCAGGCAGTTCTCACCCAACATTCAGACAACACTCAGCACTGGGATAGCACTCATTCTGCACATACCCAGCACTCAGCTAGCATTCAGCCAGCACTCAGATAGCACTCAGACAGCACACATGCAGCACCCAGATAGCACTCACCTAGCACCCAGCACTCAGCTAGCACTCACTCAGCACTCAGCACCCAGACAGCACTCACCCTGCACAAACTCAGCACTCAGACAGCACTCACTCAGGACTCAGCCAGCACTCACCTAGCACCCAGCACTCAGGCAATACTCACCTTGCAGAAACCCAGCACTCAGCCAGCAACTCAGATAGTACTCACCCTGCATACACCCAGCACTCAGACAGCATTCACCCAGTACTCAGCCAGAATTCACCCAACACTCAGCCAATACCCACCTAGCGCACACTGAGCACATACTAAGTTTTGCTAATACACACGTGATCACTATTTATATGCATAGGTCACATCCAGGAGAGGGATGTAACCTTCCTAGACAGTTTGAAGAAATAAAGTGTCAAATGATTTATATTTATATTTTATTGACTGACATATATGAATACCCATTGATTTCAACTTCACCTGTATTTATTAAGATAGGTTAAAATAGGTTTCCCTAAACCAATATATAAATAGTGCCTATTGGCTTGTTGGCATCACATTACATGTTTCCCTTCCAATATCCTTTCTCACAAATTTATGCTGACATTTGTATAGTTTAACTTAAAACCCTCAACACCTCACCATCCTTCAAAGAGAGAGACAGATAGACCAACAGAGAGAGAAGAGAGAAAAAAAAAAAAAACGTAAAACAACACTCTCACCAACTGGTTAGTGCATCACATAATCATTTTATGGAGGTTAATTTAGCAGCATATATCAAATTTGAAAATACGTATATTCTTTGACCCAGCTATGTATCTATCCTACAGAAATACTCATCTATGTGCAAAACAAAAACAAAAACAAAAAATCCTCTATGTTGAAAGATGTTCTCAGCCACATTCCATATAATGCCAACAAAGTGAGACGTGTATACTATGAAAAAATATGCAGCAATTCATTTTTTATTTTTTATTTATTTTTTGCAGCAATTTATCAGAATAAGAGAGAAATGCCAGCAAAGTTGTGGAGCAGCAGGGATGCTCTACAACAGTAGAAACCAGTACAACCACTCTGAAAACCTGCAGTTCCTACTCGGGCTACAGGTGCATGGGCTCCATGACACAGCAATTCGCAGAGATGCCTACCAGGCAGAAATGCATGCACAGCCCTCCAGCAGACCTGGACCGTAATAGCCTTTGGCACATCATTCATAACAGCAAAGAAACTCAAAACAACCTAAATGCCCATCAACAGCAAATGGACAACTGTATCGTGGCCCATCCACACAACAGAATGGCATACAGCGGTGAAGATGAACCTACAATTACCCAAAACAACTGGAAGGATCTTACAAACAGAACACGCATGGAAAGATGCCATACACAAAAGATTATATACTCCTTGGATCTCTTTATATAAATTTCAAACTCAGGCAAAACTGATCTGTGGTGTCCCATGGGGAAGGAGTGACTGGGTGAGGGCACCAGGGACTCCTGGGATGATGCAAATGTCCTGCTTCAGATCTGGGCCCTGGTTACATGGATGTGTCCACTTAGGGAAAACTCATCAACCCATACACTTACATTTGTCTGCTGCCTTTTTGTATGTTACACTGAATCAAAAGCTTACTTTAAAAAGAATGAGATAATTCTATAAATTCTGATGTGGGAGGATCTATAAGACGTATTGTGAAATGGGGGAATGTTTTCTGTGTGAGTTGGGAGTGTGACGGGTTGTGTGGTGGGCACCGAGAGAAAGGATCCTCTCCTGGATGGGAACAGCGTTCTCTGGGTGCAGGAGGGGACGCCGTTGCTGGGGAGGGAGATGGTAGGAGGAGGGTGAGAAAGGAGGTCTCTTCTGCATGGTTTGAAATTTTCACAAGCACACAGTCGTGAATGTACTGTAAAACTTTAACACATATCGAAGGCCGTTTACTTTTAGTATCTAGAAGCACCTCCTATGTGTCAGGCTTCTGTACGGGGCAAAGCCCCCTCTCAGAGCACTCACTGGGGAAGGCAGGTATAGGACAGCAGCTTCCTGTGCTGGGGGGTGAGGGGGCCGAATGCACAGGTGCAGGCATCAGGGGCCAGCTCCGTGGGACGTCCACAAGCCCATCAGCATTTCTAGACGCCCCTGCCTTTGCTTCCCTCTGCCCATCTGCATTCTGGGTACAGATGTCACCCAGTCACAGTGGATTGTGGAAACACAGACAGGGGTAAACTGTGTGCTGAAACCGCTGACCTTGGTGAAAGGAGGAGGGGAGAGCTACCTCTTCACCTGCCGCGGAGGCTGCTGGGCTACCTGAGGGATACCCAAAGCACACCATGGGCCATGGCACCTGCAACCACACGTGGGGCCCTGTGCTCACTTGCGGGAACCTGTGGGTCTCAGGCTTGCCCTTTCCCTTCCAGTTCAGCCCCTTCAAATCGCTCCTCTCTGACCGCGGCCCTGTGATCACCTCACCGATTCTCCTGAGCCCCTGAGGTGGCCATGGCGGGGACAGAGTTCTGCAGGGTAATCTCTCTGGGCATCCCCTCCCCTGTTGTCAGAGCTGAATGAGACAGCTGCCTGGTGCTGAGAAGGCACACAGTGTGGCTTATTACTCCTTCCTGGGGCCAACAGAAAGTTCTAGGGTCTAGGGTTTTGAGTCTAAAATAGGTGCTCAGGAAACCCCAGGCTTTGGGGGAATGAGGAAGGGCCCTCAGGACAAATCAAAGTACGTGTCCTTTGTCTGTTGCTTGCTTCCCTGGCCACTCCCTGATGCATTCTGATGACCCCAGAAATCCTGCTCCTAAAACCCAGCCATGAAACACTCCACTCCTCTGCAAAGAGACCTGCAATCAGATCAGAGGCATTTCCCAAGACAGGCTCGGTGGGCACCATTCCTGGCATGGGGTGTTGGGAGGGGACAGAGTCAAGTAGAGCTCCCTGTGGCCTCCTGGATAACTGCCCCTCCTCAGGTGGCACTCAGGGACCTTTGTGATCTCAGCACCCCCTCCCCCCCAGCTTCCCTGGTGCTTCCTGTGCACCCAGGGAAGTTCCCTTTGGGCCTTTGCTCTCACCACCAGGAACATTCCACCTCCGGAAACCAAGCTGATGCCCATCTCCCAGGGTGCTTGACTGTCCCCACCTCCCAACTCCAGGCCGACACTTCCCACCTCTGTGTGCCCCCAACCCTTCAGGGATTCTGCAGCCCCCACAGGACGGGAGAGGGTGGGCGCCTGGGCCTGGGTAGGCAGAGATCAACTGTCCTAACGCCCCAGGTACAAGGCCGGGCACATGCTGGGGGCCTGATGAAGCTCTTTGAGTTGCTTTCAAATGAAAAGGCGGCGGACTTCATGCTTGCTCTTTTCTGTTTGTTTTGTTTCCTTGAGACACTTCAGAGCCAAGCAGCGTTTCCATAAAGAACTAAAAACCCAGAAGCAATGGCCAACACACAGGACCCTCCCTTCCCCCGCGGCTGTGCCCCACAGGCCGGCACCACCCATGGAGGCACCTTACTGAGCATGACCTTCCTCCGAGCTGTAGAACCCCCCAGGGGGAGGGTGAGCCCACATCACAGGCCCACTGAATGGACGGGGAGACTGAGGCTGGGAGGCAGAGGTTAGGGGATGAAGGCAGCCCTCATGCCTCACAGGACACAGAACCCAGACCCTTCCCTTCTTTATCTCCCTGCGTCTCCCCCAAATACACACTGAAGCGTGCTGCTTGTGCGTGAAGACACAGAGGGAAGGTGCCCTCGGCCAAACGGGGTGGCATCGCCTGCCTTAAATGTCACAAAATATGCACAGTAGGTAAAGGATCACCTGGCATAGAGTGGGGGTACCCAGAGCCCTCCGCGGGTCCCAAGGAGACCCAGATCTCCTTGGGCAAGAGGGAAAGTACTTTTTGCATCAGAAAATACAAACAGGAGGGCTGTTTTCTGGGGCCAGCCAGAAAAGTCCCTGAATGTCACCTGCGACAAGCCGACAGGGTATGGGGCAAACGTGCTCTCTGTGAGCTCTGGAAAGAGGAGGGGGCAGGCGTGTATGGAAAGTTCCCATGTCAACCTTTCGGGAGGGGGGCCCAGACACCGCTCCTGCTGTGCAAACCCACCGGCAAGCCCAACGATGAAAACTGCTTTGCGGATCTGTCACCCAGTCCCGGAGCCAAGTCCCCGGGGGGCCCCTTTATCCCGGCTGCCTCTCTGAGGGGACGGTCTGGACGGTCTGGAGCCACCACCAGGAACGTGGAATGTCACACGGGCAAAGACACTTGTCAAATGCCTTTCCCTTACAAGCACCCTCATCATGACCTGTGTTAATGAAGTTAATTGAATTTAAGATCAATAATGGTTAATTATTGCAATTTGACATTCAGAGATAAATGGCTTTAAGACAGAGCAGTGTGTGTGTGTGTATGAGAGGGTGTGTGTGTGTGTGTGTGTGTGTGAGAGAGACAGAGAGAGAGAGTGTGTGTGTGTGTGTGTGTGAATACTCTCCAAAGAAGGTGAGCACATTACAAGCCTAAGAGGGATCCCACGAGCCTTCCATTGATTCTGGTACAATCTGATCGACTTCATCCTCTGATGAATGTGGGCTTTTCAGAGCTACAAGTAAATGTTCTACAAGACTACTCTAACCCTTGTCACTGGCCAAATCTATATGTGCTGTACACCAGAAATCTATTGAGATAGATTAAAGACTTGCTGTAGAAACAAGAGCAGCTTCAATAAAGGTGAAGGTTTATTATATTGACTATTAATGTAACTTAACTGTATGCAGTTATGAATGCTTATGGATCAGGGCAGTTTAATTTGGGGCAGTTAGATATGATTATAATTGAACACCAATTTTTTTTTGTTGTTGTTACATTACCAAAGATGAACTGAATTCAACATGAGGTGGGGCGGGGGGGCGCCTGGGAGAAGAAGTCCAGCTCAGAAAGTAGTTGACAAGGAACTTGCCCGAGGACGGCCTCCGGGGGATGGGGCCGCAGGGCTGCGGTGGGGATGGCGGGCCCAGGGCTCCGTCATGTTGACCCCGACCGCTTGGTCCCCACCCCAGGTACCTCAGCTCTGCAGGGCCTGACACCCCGGCGGGCTGCAGCTGTCCCCAGAGCTCGGGTCAGGACTGATGAGTGGCTGCTCTGACTTCCTCCAGGTCGGTTAAAAGTTTACTTTTCAGAAGGGTTTCTTGGTAGAAAGACATATCCCCAAATGTGGGGGTAACGATACTCCTCCCCGCGCACAGAACCCGTTAAATGACCACTTACGAGATTTATAATGACAAAGTAAATGTTGCCGGGGAAGAAAGTCCTTACTGATTGCGGAGCACTGACAATAAAATGCTGCTGAGGAGTTCTGTCAAAATGTAAGATTATGCAAAAACACCGTTGAGAACACTGCTAATCATCTGCTTGTGTCAATTACTTGAAGGGTCTCTGACAGCATATTTACATTAAACACATTTCAGGAGCAAAATCCTTAATGCTATATCAGAATATTTTTCATTACCATTAGCGAATCTTTAAAAATCTTTTTTTCCCCCTTGGCTACAATAGGAGCGGTGGTGAGAAGGCTGCAGGGAACGGATGGCGGGATTTCAACTCATCCAGCTTAAAAGAGGCAGGGTGTAGTGGAAGTCAGATGCAAAGGATCCCAATCCCTTTTTCCTCTAAGGGCAGATGGCAGGGCCGTCTTTTGTTCCCGAAAGCATCAATACCAAGTGAAAAGAGCACCAGCTTTCTCCCCGCCTGGGGTGGCCAGCCTCACACTGCCCAACATCACCTTACGTTAACAAGAGAAGCGGCAGGTGTACAAGGGCAATTGTTAGAGTCAGAACCAAGGTAAAGTGAGGACTGGCACCACTCAAATGCCTCATCCTGGTCATGCCACCTTGTCCACAATTAGGGTGGCAGGGAAATAACTACATGAAAGGCGCGGGGCCTGCAGAGGCGCGGCTGAGCGAGCCTCGTCCCGAGGGAAGCTGTGATCATGGAGCAGAGACAGCAGAGTGGAGGACACTGTGGGGTCAGCCTTGGGGCTCTCCCGGAGGTGACAGACGGCTGGCTCAGAAGGACCCCAGGGTGCTTGGAAAAGCCTATCTGAATGCTCTCAGGAAACCATACCCAAGACAGCCCTGGGCTTTACCTGATTGACTATCCTAATGGCAGCAGATAGGATGTTTGGGGGGGGTATTGTTTTTGAGTAGTTTGTTGAAATTTTCTGTATGCTGCCTCCTATTCTCCTCGCACCCACCCCATGAGGTAGATCTGGCTGTTGCCTCACTTCACAGATCAGGAGACTGTGTCCCACTTCGATGCACAGCTGACCAGATACAGAACCAGGATTTGAACTCAGGTCTCCGGGACTGCTTTCTCACTCCACACCGGGGACATCTTAGTTACAGGGACAGGGAGATCCCAGCCCTGTAAGCATGCGATAACATTCCCTGCACTCATAAAGTCAGACAAGGGGTCTAGTAACGTCGGAAATGCCATGAGACCACCCTAATCTCAGAAAGCGAGTCTGTACCATTGCCGATCACGGGGCCACTCAAGGCTCCGGGAGGCCCTTCTAAATGCTGCCCCAGAAGAAGGACCCAGCAGTTGCCAGCCTACTGCCCACAGCCCCCAAGGGCCTGGAGCTGACCCCTCTGTGCTCTGGAAAGTGCTGGCCTCCAACAGCAGCTATGCTGGTGTGACCGAGACACAAGACTCTACATCACATGCAACCCACTTGATGAGAAATACACAGGACACGCAGAAAATAGAAAGGACTCACACCTACTCAGTCATTCCAGGGGATCCAATATTTGTGGTTATTTCAGAAACTGGTGTTAAGTTATAGTTAAAACAAAATGAATTCCTTTTAAGAGATTCTATGCTCTGAATGTTTCATTGAGTAAAAGCAGCCTTCTTCCCATTCCCAGACATAGACATTTCCCTAACTGATCTTTGTAAATGTGTGTCTGCTTTTACCTTAAAATATGACATATGCCTATCACTTTTCTCATCAAAGTGTGCAAGATTAAAAAAAAATAATGCAAAGAGCTGCACGCCCATTCTCAAATTGCACCTCCAGACCCTAAGCGAGCTCTGCGTCCAGGGGGCCACAGGCCAAAACACAGCATCTGGAAGCCAAGGTTCTAGTCCAATGAGGCCAAAATTGGGATGGATTGTGAATGCCCCATTGCTTGTTTGATGGAAATAAGATGTCATGGATGAGTAATATGACTTGGGTTCATTTGCATTTCTTTATATAGCTTACACATACATCACCATGTAAATATGCACACACATACAAATGCAAAAACATAAACACACGTGCACACATCCACCTATAAACACACAAATGGACATTTGCATGAATCTGATTGCCCTACAGAGTTATCCTTTAAATACATACGAACGACTAACTCCAAACAAACTTACACTGAATGAATACACGAGACAAGAAAAAGTCATCCCCTCAGGCAGGGTCTGCTATTTAGACATCTGATTCCCAGCACACAGGCATCCCTTTCGGGTGCCACCCCTGCAGCTCTTTGGCAAAAAGAAAAACGTATAAACTGAGCCTTCTCCACGGTGCCCAGTAAGATGCCAGGGTTGCACCCCTCTCTCGAGAGGACAGCACAGGATCGGCTCGACAGGGGCACCTGCCTGTCTGCAGGGGGCACCCGGCGGCCTCACACCACAGCCTAGGGGATTCTGTTCATAATGCAATTTTCCTAGGGTCTAACTGGCCCATCGCAACGGGGCCACTGAGTGGACCGAATCAGCTCGGTGGGGGGGGGCAGGGAAGGGTGTGCCCTTTGGGCGCTGGAGCACCTACTCCCTCCATCCCTGCCCACGTTCCTCCTTCTCGGCCAGGCACTTCAGGCCCTCAAAGATTCCAAGATCGCCCAGTCCAGATTTCTAAAACCCCACAGCTCCTGAATGAAGGTGAGCACTGACGAAGGGAGAGACTAGAGCCCTCGGCTGCAACCGTGATGTGATTCGCAGAAGCAAACTGATTTCGGAAGGATGGGTCTCCTGAGGATGCAGGTGGGGCACTCTCGACCACAGGTAACATTCAGTGAGTCCTCGCAAGCGTGCAAGCGCCACGTGCTCGCCCAGGCTCTTCCACACATTCCCCCACTGGTTGGCTCCCCACGAGAACCTCATGAAATACATACTCTGATCATCCGCGTTTCACAGATGGGGACTCGGACCAACTTGCTCTAGAAGACAGAGCTGTCATGCAGGGCCAGGCTTCGGACCCAGCCGCCTTGCCCAGAATGGACTCTCCACCTTTCTGGGTGAGCTGAGCCCCTACGTGCATCTTCGCTGTTTACAGAAAGAAGCCCCCTCTCCCCAAACTGTCAGACTGGGACTGTAACCAAAAAAATTAATATCAAGTTTTTAAAATATCAAAACCTTAAAACGTATAATTAAATTAATCATCATAAATTACTTTTTAGCGCTGGGAGTTGGATTTATAATATCATTTTCAAACCTCTCTGTGAGATTTAAATATTTTATAGCATATGTGAGTTAGAGGGAAATGTGTCTAAGGGCTTAAATATCGCTATAGAGCAGCAGACTTTGACAAAAACTGTAGCACAACTGTTTCTAAGGTAGTTTGTAAAAATTATTTATTTCCATACCAGTTAATTATGATGGGAGTCTTTGTTGAATGCACAAGCATTAAAAAAGTGCTGATATTTTATGCATCTTTAACTGGAGCGCGATTCCCCGCAGCGCACTGGTAACTCCTTGACATTTAGCATTCACTCACAGCAACTGTAATAAGGGGTTTGATTGCTTCCTTTGCAGATGCAGTAATTTAATAACTGTGATCAGTTGCATAAATTTACTATACAACCATCTTAAGTTAGCCACATTAAAATTAAGCAAAATTGTAATCTGTTGACAGATTATTGCTACTGAACAATTCTACTAAAAGCATTTCAGATTAGCAAGTGCCACCAGCATTTGTGTTTTATATGCTTGTAAAAAATATGGCAGCTTCCTCCTTCCCCACCCCAACCTCCAGTCGCCCCCTACCCACAGACACACACACCGAAAATCGGAATAGTAGACAGTCTGGTGAAATTCCGTGCTTTCTGCCAAATCACCTGAACGGCGGGTTTTGTGATTTGAGATGTCTTGTGTGGTGATTTCTGCTCTCTGGAAGTGGGGTGGGAGGGGTGCGTGTGTCAATTTCTTTCTCCTCTCCTGCAGCAACTTTGTATCCACTGCCTTTGAAGGAAACCTCCTAGCATGGCCGCTCTTATGAATAAAATGACTGCTGTTCCCCAGAGCAAAGGAAAAGTGCTCATTTCATCCCTTAGTTGCATAAAGGTGAAGGATGCCCGGCTCTAAGTGAGGTCCCTGCAGCGGGCGTCCTAAATTAAGAAGACAACACACAGGACTTCCTGCTCAGTTGCTAAAGAACCCCTCACCAAGTCTGTAGGTGAAAAAGGAAGAGGGCTCAAGTTCCATAGGCAGGTAGGAGCCGCAGCATGGCGATAAAGAAAATAAAACAGTGCCCTTGCCCACTCTGTTTAGAAGCAAAGTGGGACCCGAATCTCCTGCTTTGTGCCCTGTGAGTTGACTTTTCAGAGCAATGTTTAGCCAAGCAGGCAAGTCAGGAATAACTGTTTCTGATCCTTCCCAGCAAATATCTTTAACCATCTGTTTACACTTGCCAAATATGCTTCCAAGTTTCCAATTTTATCAGTATATAAAAAGAATATCTGTTTTTAAAAAAAATCGTAAATATCTTGTGATGCATCTTTACATAATTCAAGAGAAATTAAAAAAAAAAAAAAAAAAAACCTCACTTGAAAGCCAGCATGAGCACAGATTTGTTTAAACTTTCATTTACATAGAGGTTTGGGGTGGGTGGGAGCCACTAAAGGGGGCTGGGGCTTTTTTGTAAGACGGGGTCAAATGTCAAAGGTGACTGACTGCCTGTCAGGGGAGTGGCGTGTGCCCTCCCCGAGCAAATGACCAAAAAACACAGAGGACACGTTCTGGGGCAGCCCCGCATATGCAGCCTGTCACTTCCGATGGAGTTACCGGGTGCCTCCCCGACAGGTGACGTGTGGGGCTGGGCTGCAAGCTTCCTGTGGAGCAGAGACCACTGCTGGGCTTGACAAATTGGATGGGACTTCGCTACCAAATTTCCTGCCAAGAGGCCTAACAGTCAAATGTCTATCTTCTTCTCATCACCAAGGAGTGATACCACGACTGTGACATTGTGTCTCCGCTACTTAAAGATAGAGTTAATGCAGAATGATCGAGAAACGTGAGCTCTACGGGAAACTTTTAAGAGCTGAGCACAAGGGACTTCCAGCACTGGCTCCTTTATCCTGAGAGGCCCCACGGGTGTGTGTGCACAAACGTGTATGTGTGCGTGGGCATGTGTGTGCAAAACCCTAACTCTCATTAGGCAGCGGAGGGCTGGGGTGTCTGTCGCTGCCCCCGGTACCTGTGATTCTTTGTAATAAATTGGAGATAGCCTGGGCTAGGTTTGTTTGCTTCTAATTATAACTAATTATGCTTCTAAATATGTTCTTTAGGGTTACCACGTGCAAAAGAATGGAGGTAGGAAAGAAAGAAAATGCATCGGGATTATTAAAAGAAAGAGAAACATACTAATTAGCTAACTAGTATACTCATTTCAATGTTTAATAATATTTTTTAACATTCCAGCATACGCTGCGGAATGAAAAATTACCCACAGCACCACCTGTGCGTCCCCTGGGACACGAGGATTTAGAGTTCTCTCCTGCAGTCTCGGAGCCCTCGTTGCTAAATATTTCTCCGACTATTTCTTTGTATTCCACCCCGTCCCACCCCCACAAATTAAAAACAAAAAAGATAGTAAATTCTGTTTTCCACCAAAGCCTTTTAAATAACATCTCCACAAAGCCCAACTTAATTACATAACTCAAGTGCTTGAGGAAAAAAAAAATAGCATTTATTCCCATAATTTTGGAAGCTGTCTCTACCCGTTTCTATAAGTGCAAACTACACCGACTGTGTGAACAGCCCCTGTCTGCCCAGCTCCCCCAGCCTGGCTAGGAACGGGGCCATTGCTGCCCTCCATTTTCCCATCTGCTTGGGCCTCCGCTGGCCCCGGGGTCTGGGAAAGTTCTGGGCTTCACGTGGCCCGTGATGGGGCCAACTGCGCATAGCCAGGAAGACAGGAGACGCAGGGATACAGAGGGCGTAGAGGAACGCGGGGCTGGGGACCTGCGGCCGGCCCACCCTCCCACCCGTACGCAGAGCACCCATCAGGATCCCACAATTAAAAGCAGGTAATGGCCAAAGCCAAGGGTGCCCCACCAGCCCCTTGAGCTTGCTTCCTTCAGACTCCACTTCTGACTGCAGGTCAGTCCTACACAAACAAAGCCTTAACAAAAATGTTACTGAGGAAATAATAGCCATTTCCAATGATAATACACAATTTTAGCACTGACGCTTGGCTGATTTAGGTGTTCGGCCAATGTGTCAAGCAGCCTGCCTTCCTTAGGCGGGCCTTTAATGGGTAACTGGCAGGCTCTGGCAGCCTTATTTCTGTTTTAGATTTGGTTTGTCATTGGGTATCCATTACCTGCCATTCATCTTTGATCTCTTTGGACAGGCCTGATCAAAAGATGTCATTTGACCTACTCCACTTGGCAGAAACTTGTATGACTCTCATAAAGGGGCCACCCCAGCTATAAATAAAATGACATTATTATTTTTCTGTCCTATCATGTAGAAGAGACAATTATGATAATGCAGTGTCTGTCATCGGGAACCCAGCAAATTGCTAGCTCTCACGCAACTGTTTAGCTTTCTTATTTGTTTTTTGTCTGTTTTCCTCCATTTCAAGTTGAAAATAAAGCAGAATTGAAATCCCTAATGCTCTGCCTCCCACTCCGACAGTCTCGGGGCTTCTTCCCATGGCACTGGCATGCAGGTGTGGCCAGCAGCTTGTGTTTGTCAGTGGTGGCTGGTGGCTGTGGCCGCATTGGCAACGGGGAGATAAGGTTCGTCCTTCATTTGGTGTTTTGAAAACAAGCTAATCTCTGAAATGAGAACCGAGAGATATTACTGAAAATAGATAAAAATCACGGCAAGGGTTTACTGTGTCCTTAATCAGGTCCTAAGAGGGAAAGACGCCTCGGAGCGTTCACCTGCCAAACTAACAAGAGACGGCTCAGGAGTCATTGCTAGGGACCCCCACAGCTTGGGGGACCCACCGGCCCAATTGTTTGTTACCTTCTCCAGTGTGGAGCAACAATACGGGCCCCGTTCCCGTGAGACTGGCTCAAGCCCTTCTGGAAATAGAGGTTTGGGTGATCCAGGGTCGGCTATCTTCCTGGGTGGCTGAGAGCTCCACGGGTACACGGAGGGAACGTAGGGATAGAACTAACTCGGAAGTTGTTCTCTGTTGGCCAGATGCCCGTGGGGACCACAGGTGGCCGTTCTCCAGCTGCTGTGTGCCAGGCACATGCCCCGCTCAGCAGTCTCCATCCACCCCATGCTCTTGCTTGGGAACAGAGGGCAAGGGGACACGCCCTCAAAGACCTCTGCTGAAATGCTGGCCGGGGCTGCTCAGAATCCTGCCATCCTAGGGCTAGAGAGGTGGCAGGAATGTGAGAGAGAGACACCAAGCCCAACACCTCATTCATGAAAGGGGAAAATGAGGCCCCAAGAAGAGGAAGGGCCACCCAGAGGCACCCCAGGGCATTAATGGCAGAGTTGAGACCAGACTCCGGACCTCCTAATTCTGTGGTCGGGGTCCACCCACCCTGCCAGGCCACCTGCCACCATCTTCAGGCTAGCCTGGAGTTCTCCCTTCTGTGCGCGGATGACCATGTTACTCCTCGGGGCCTGCAGTTCTTCCCAGCTGGTTCTGCCACGCAGGCTGGCTGGAGTTTTGCTTGGCACGAAGATACACACCGTGGTGTGGCCGGCCATCTCCAGCAGACAGCATGTCACTGGACATAACTCTGTACAGGGCCCTGGGTTCAGGACTTGGGCATCCCAAGGTCTCCTGGTGCTACCATTTACCCACCCAGGGCAAAGCCCCAGAGAGGATGAAGCAAGTGGGTGGGTAAAGAACAGAGGGATGAAAGGGTCAGAGGGAGCAGATTCTGAATTCCTTGCCCACAAGGAGGAACGTGGCCTCCAGCCAGGGTGACACTGGTTGACCTTTACCTTCTGCCACAATGTGGACAGAGAATTTTCCAAGTACAGGAGCGCAAGGTGGGTCAAGGCCATCCCCTGATGGAGCGGGGACACCTGAACTGAGACTGTCTCACTGTGATATGTGACACTATTTTTGAGGAAGAACACACCTGAGTCACTTCATGCCTTCAGGACGATCAAATCGACAAGAATGAATATTCTGGGTTAACAGATGAGTCAAGAAAGTTCTGGAAATAGTCCCCACACTGGGAAGTCTAGGCAAGAAATGATAAGAGCAGGGAAAGCATGGCACTCCCTCAGTGATCCCAAAGTAGCTCATCTTGCAAAACACTAGACAATGTGCCACAAAGGGAAAAGACGGTTCTAAAGGCTACTGTTGGCCTATGATTCCCTTAAGATTCAGCTTGGGTGCTCCACTTCCAGGAAACTATTTATAGTTTTTTCTCACCCCTGGGATGAGTAAGGCATCCCTCCTCCATGTTCTCATCGCAGTCATGGTACCCATAGCAGAATTACAAGGTTCTGTCTGTCACACGTCCCCCACGCTCTGACCTCCTTGAGGACGGCCTACCCTGGTGTCCCCTGCACCTGCCAGCGCTGGCGGGAGCAGGTGCTCAATACGCGTCCGCTCAAATTGTTCTAGTGACTCCCAAAACACATGCTCCAGTAACCTGGTGCCCTCAGAGGAATTTGTGATTACAGGAAAATGCACACAAGTACGTTTTCCTTCCTTGAGCCTGAGCAACATCTCCCTTCCCCATCCCCAGAACCCCGGCCCTATTCATCATGCTGTCACATGATAGTTCGCTAAGCCTCTATTAAGTGCCCCAAACTTCTCGAGTCTTCCCCCATGATAATGAGCCTCTCTTTCCTATGAACTACTTCTTACACACCAATGCATCAAAAACTGAAAACTAAGAGTTGGAAGAACCAAAGCAGAAAGTGTGGGGACAGACCAGAGGAAGATAACGCCCAGTCTTCTTTGATGCCCCCAAGCAGATGTGAGCTCCAAGGGAATAGGCGCCACTTCACACGAATTTCCTCTTTCATTTAGATACGGCACTGATCCCAGGCACTGGCATCCAGGATGGGTCTGCAAATATCTGCTGCACGATGCACGATGGGTCTGTGGGCCCAGTGCTCAGGGCCAAAAGGAACATGAACACAGGGGAAAATTTGGGGCAAGGCGGTGGCTCTTGGAGGGGCATATGGCATGCTGCTAAAGGATCCTGGTATCTTACAAGTCCAGGTTCATCTTCCACTCTGTCCTGAGAAGCTGGGCCACTTGGGCAAACTACAAAAGCTTCTGAGTTTTCATCTATAAAACGAGAATAAAAGTGTCCTCTGCTGAGAATGGTTAATGGAATTATGCATATAAACATTTAGCACAGAGCCCAGCACATGGCAAACATTCAACAAAGAACAGTTATTTCTGGTGGTAGAAATTATGCTTTTCCATCAGCAGGGAAGATCCTGCCGTGACAAGAAAGGGCAGGACCTGCATGGTGAGAGGATCGGTCCCTCCACTGAGCCAGCCTGTCCCCAGTGGGGAGAGTCATTAAAGTCCAGGAAACTTGCAATCAGCTCAGCCTGAGTCCAGAAGAGGTGGGACAGGACGGAAGCTAAAAAACCATTCTCCATCTAACCTTCTCTCTGCATCTCAGGCCAAGAACTCCACCGGCAGCAAGCCTGGTTGATTCCTGGCTGGGCACTTTCCTGTTCTGGCTACTCTTACAAAAAGCAACTAAACTTGGAACAGGTAGGGATGGAAGGATCGGGGACAGGGTGGGGATAGCGAGGGTGAGGCATTAATCCAGCCAACATTCTGTCTGAGGATCTATTTATCAGCTCACTTTCCTCGCCCCCTTCCCTTCACCTCTCAGCTCCCAGGACAGATCGGGAGCATCAGATCTGGGAGATGGGACAGAGTGGAAAAAATAAGCAGACGGAACAGGTGCTCCAGAGCCCTTCTGCATTCTGGGAAGTGCCTTCCCCACCCAGGGATCTCCTTCAAGGCAAGAGGCAAGGTGGTGACAGCCTGTGGCCTTTGGCTGCATGGGGTTGTTCCTTCTGGAAGAAAGGCCTGGTCTTACAGAACCCCCAGTGCAGAGAACGAAACCGAGGAAACAAGGCAGGAGGCTGCGAAAGGCACTTGCTTCTCGGCACCCTGGACGTACGGGTTCACAGCTGCGGTCTAGTCCCCGCGAGCATGCGCACTGGGACTCCAGTGTAAGGCGGGCTGGTCCCAGTGAGCATGCGCACTGGGAGACTCCAGGGTAAGGTCCGCAAAGCCGTGTCGTTGTCTTCCTGGTGGCATGGGAAAGCCCTGAGCATGGCCATCCTCTCTCCATCCTGGACCCTCTGCCTCATTGCCTGCAAGCCTCAGTTTCCTCAACTGCAAAAGGGGTTGGTGATGCCAAGTTTTCCCTGGATTACCATGACAGGGACAAGGACCCCCCCGCCCCCCAAAAGAATGCTTTGTACACTGTTCCTGGGCTCTGCACACCATGACTTTTAGAGAGGCCAATCTTCCTTCCCGTGGCTGGAAACTCTGAGTCGCCAGACTCTAGCCTAGGTCAGAGAGACAAGCACAGAAGCCCAAAAGAAAGATCTAGACCGGGGTTGTCCATGTGACTATTTTAAGTTTAAAATAATGAATATTAAGTCAATGTAAATTTCATCTCCATGGCACTCACATTTGGAATGTGCAACGGCCACACGTGGTGGCCGGCTATCATACTGGACAGCTCACAGAACATTTCCATCAGGGCAGACAGTTCCACTGTGCTGGCTGGAGGGGTCCCCCCGTCCCCGGAAGGCTTCTCTCAGTCCTCTGGCTCTCTTAAGTGTCCTCTTCTTTCCTAGCCTCTTTAGAAAAGACCCTTTCCTAGAGGAACAGCTCTTAACCCTTCGGGGGCTAGAAATGTCCCTGAGAAGCAGGAATCAACATTCCCTGAGATCCAGAATGTCTCACAGTGTGGGACAGATCCACCAGTGGTACAAAAACATCCTAGGTGATTCACCTTGAATCACAAGGCAATAAATCACTCTCTTGTCACTTCTGTCATTTTCCTTCTTTTTGCTTCAAGGAGAAAGTATCTGGTTGGTGCTATTGGTCTTTAACACTTAACACTGGCTAATCTTCCTTTTTCAAAAAGAGAGGTAAAGCATCAGACTCAGGCCACAGGCAGCCAAGAGAATCCAGCTAGAATTTAATGACATTGTTTGATTTCACTGCATTTACTTTTATGGTTATTTTCTCTTTATGGCAAGTGATTCTGGGTCTTCATTTATGGGAGTGACACACTTTCCTTTTAAAAATAAATTTATTTGAATTAAAACGTGTGTAAATAATAATGTGTAGGCAACGCATGTGGGATGTGGACATGTCAAATAGCAGGACAGGTTTGGGACACGGGACGTGATGCCTGCTCAGGAGCAAAAAACAGCCACGGAATGTTCAGGAGGGGAATCTGTTAGAGAAGCTCTCTTTACATGCCCAGCCTCCAGCCCAGGATGAACGAGCTGGTCTCCCAGTTCATAAGCAGTGTTTGCTCTTTAAGACTTCCGACACCCCAGACTCGTAAGGGAACTGGGCAAGCTCCTATCTAAAAGATCTGAACTTCCACTTTAGGGAGGTAGCAGTACCAAACCTCAGTATCAATTAAAGAGAGAATATTTCATCTCCAGTTCATGGCTCCCCTGCCTGGCCGCTGACTGGAGCCTGGCCACCAAGTCTGCGGTGCGGGAGGGGGACAGCACCAGAGTCTGAAATACGAGCATGTCATCTGCGGATCCAGGGTACCTGGCAAACACACTGGCAGCGATGTTCCTGGCATCGCACGCGACCTGCCCGCCGGGCTGGAGAAAGGCTTCCTGTCCCTACACATCTGCCAGGGCCTGTGTGAGGGTGACAGGCGTCTGTCTGTCCCTCCCAGACACCCAGCAAACTGGGAGCCACACAAAAGACTGCCCTGATTTCGGGCGAATGCACGGCAGGGTCAGGTGAACATCAGATGCATGGTGGCAGTCATCAGACAGGAGGAGGATCCTGGGGCCTGGAGGATCCCTCCCCATTGATTTTGGACAGGCCCCCGCCTGAATCACGATCAGAACCGGGACATCATGAGGAAGGGTATCAGGCTCAGAGTCTAGACACCTGCTCCCGGTCCAACACTCACTCTTACCAGCACGTAACGTGGAGTAAATGATTGACGCCCGTGTGCCTCGGGGTCCACCTGTACATCAGGTCATACTTTCACGAGGGGCCTTCTTCCCCTGCAGCCTGCACGAGAAACGTGAGGCCCAGCCGCAGCCATGCCTACCCCTCTGCCAACGGACGCGACCGCTGCGGGAGCGAGGGCCGGGACTCCCTCTGAGCAGAGGCGGGAAGAACAGGCAGCAGTAAGGGACGCGGGCCGCCACTGCATGAGTGGCTCTGCGGGATCCTGAGAAACCAGGCGACAGGGACAGTCCCAGCCCTGTGGCGGCTCTGCCCTCACCGTGCCCCAGCACCAGCCTGCTCCTCACCTCCTTCTGCCTAACCTTCTCGGGGCCTGGCTTCTGATACATTTTGAATCATTTCTAATGAGAGCATTTCACAGCCCCTTGTGCTACTACATTCTTGTGCAGAACTTGTAATTTGAGTGATTGTGAATTGTTC